>NC_047111.1:328287-512937 GCF_902500255.1 Thalassophryne amazonica
TCTCTCCTCTCTCTGTCTCTCCCCTCTCTCCTGTCTCTCCCCTCTCTCCTGTCTCTCTCCTCTCTCTCTCTCTCTCTGTCTCTCCTCTCTCTCTCCTCTCTCTCTCTCTCTCTTCTCTCCTGTCTCTCTCCTGTCTCTCTGTACTGGTGTGACCGTGTGGGTGAATCATCACTGCAGAGCAAAGCAGGGCTGCTAAATGTTGGTGTGCTGGACATCGAGCACACAGCAAACAACATTCTGTGCTGCCTCAAAGAAAAGATGAGAGAGTGGGAGATTATGCAGCCAACATGCTGAAGGCTTTAAGTGAATTTATGCACATGCGTTGCGTGTCCAGTACACTTCACTTGGTGGTGATCAAGGCACTGGAGCAGGACAGGATTGTGACATCCCTTCTGTCCAAAGCCAGGACCATCTCTGGCTATATTCATCGCTCAAGCAAAGCCAACAACAGACGACATGAGCTGCAAACACAGCTGAACCTCCCCCAGCACACTGTCATAACAGATGGAAAGACAAGGTGGAACTATATGTTCTTCATGCTCCAGCGGCTGGTGGAGCAGCGTAGGGCTGTGCAGATTATGACACAGGAGTCTAACATGGGTAGAGCTCTGACAGTCATCTACCCAAATGAGTGGAGGTTGGCATCAGACATGCTCACTGTTCTGAGTCCTTTTGAGGAGGTCACATGGGCACTCTCAAAACACAGTGCCTCCATCTCTGAGGTCATCCCCCTAGTGCATGGCTTGTGCTCCATCATCAGGTCCCTGCCTCTGGGGGCTTGCGCAGCTGGTGAGGAATCTGAGGATGACTGTGATCATGTCATGGCTGATGGTGATGATCAGTATGCCACAGAGGGGCAGGACCAAGATGGTGCAGCTGAGTCCAGGGAAAATTCAGGAGCAGCAGCAAGGAAAATCGCAGCCATTTTGAGCAAAGAACTAGAATGGCGTTTCAAACCCATCTTTGCAAACTCCACATTTCTGCTCGCCATTCTCCTTGACCCCAGATATAAGGCCAGCTGTTTCCCAAACAGTGTTGATGTGGATGCACTGAAGAGGACATTATTCCATAGGATGGAGCTCTGTGATCTTGTGGCTGCACCTGGAATGAACACAGAAGAGACACCTGCCACCAGAAGCACTTCAGTCCTGTCCTTCGTGCAGAAAAAGAAATCCGCTGTTCCAATGAGGACACATTTGCCATGAGGTGATGTGGAGGCCGACCTGGCAGATGGGGACATCAGCCTTACAGATGACCCAGTGAAATACTGGTCAGGCAAGCTCCAGTGCTGGCCCAGTTTGACACACTTTGCACTGTGGCATCTCAGTTGTCCACCTACTAGTGTCCAGTCTGAGCATGTTTTTAGCACAGCTGGAAATGTGGTCAGTCCACAACGAACAAACCTAGACCCTAGCCATGTGGAACAACTGGTCTTCATTAAACTAAATGAAGATCTGAGAAACAGCATAGGACTATTTGGTCAGTAGAACAACCTCTCTCTCTCCCTCTCATACACTCACACACACACCTTAATGAACGTGTTAAGAACGTTAGGTAGTAAAAATAAAAATTGAAAAAAAAAATCAGTTTGATAACAAAATTTTAAAAAGTTGTGTTGAGTATGACAACTCTTGTTCATGCATAATTAGGAGATCATAATTTCCTACGACATTGAATCTCTGTTCTGAGGCTGTTCTGTTATTCATTCATACACTTAAAAATATTCATGTTCTGAGTTTATAAAAAACGTGTTCTGTAAATAGTTCCTTTACTATTGTTTTCATGTTTTTCATGTTCTGAGTTTATAAAAAACTAACTTGTTCTGTAAATCATTCCTTTACTATTGTTATCAAAAACATATTCATGTTCTAAGTTTAGAAAAAAAAAACTTGTTCTGTAAATAGATCCTTTACAATTGTGACCAAAAACATTGAGTCTGAATTCTGAGACTGTTCTGTAAATAGTTTTCAAATAAACAATAAATATAGCAACTTCTGATCAATCCATATCAATTTCAAGCTTAAAATAATGTACCAATTTAAGCCCTGCCACTTTTCAGTTAAACCACACCCACGTCTGGTTTAGGCCACACCCACTGTGAGTGCAGATACAGATACAGATTGTGGTGTACTTACTCATCCCTACCCCCTGCTTTTCTCCCTTTATATAGCACCCATTGGGCGCACATTGTGGCATTTTGGGATTACATTTCAATGCTATGCTGATGATACTCAGTTATACATCAATCAATCAATCAATCAATCAATTTTTTTATATAGCGCCAAATCACAACAAACAGTTGCCCCAAGGCGCTTCATATTGTAAGGCAAGGCCATACAATAATTATGTAAAACCCCAACGGTCAAAACGACCCCCTGTGAGCAAGCACTTGGCTACAGTGGGAAGGAAAAACTCCCTTTTAACAGGAAGAAACCTCCAGCAGAACCAGGCTCAGGGAGGGGCAGTCTTCTGCTGGGACTGGTTGGGGCTGAGGGAGGAGAACCAGGAAAAAGACATGCTGTGGAGGGGAGCAGAGATCGATCACTAATGATTAAATGCAGAGTGGTGCATACAGAGCAAAAAGAGAAAGAAACAGTGCATCATGGGAACCCCCCAGCAGTCTAAGTCTATAGCAGCATAACTAAGGGATGGTTCAGGGTCACCTGATCCAGCCCTAACTATAAGCTTTAGCAAAAAGGAAAGTTTTAAGCCTAATCTTAAAAGTAGAGAGGGTGTCTGTCTCCCTGATCTGAATTGGGAGCTGGTTCCACAGGAGAGGAGCCTGAAAGCTGAAGGCTCTGCCTCCCATTCTACTCTTACAAACCCTAGGAACTACAAGTAAGCCTGCAGTCTGAGAGCGAAGCGCTCTATTGGGGTGATATGGTGCTACGAGGTCCCTAAGATAAGATGGGACCTGATTATTCAAAACCTTATAAGTAAGAAGAAGAATTTTAAATTCTATTCTAGAATTAACAGGAAGCCAATGAAGAGAGGCCAATATGGGTGAGATATGCTCTCTCCTTCTAGTCCCCGTCAGTACTCTAGCTGCAGCATTTTGAATTAACTGAAGGCTTTTTAGGGAACTTTTAGGACAACCTGATAATAATGAATTACAATAGTCCAGCCTAGAGGAAATAAATGCATGAATTAGTTTTTCAGCATCACTCTGAGACAAGACCTTTCTGATTTTAGAGATATTGCGTAAATGCAAAAAAGCAGTCCTACATATTTGTTTAATATGCGCTTTGAATGACATATCCTGATCAAAAATGACTCCAAGATTTCTCACAGTATTACTAGAGCTCAGGGTAATGCCATCCAGAGTAAGGATCTGGTTAGACACCATGTTTCTAAGATTTGTGGGGCCAAGTACAATAACTTCAGTTTTATCTGAGTTTAAAAGCAGGAAATTAGAGGTCATCCATGTCTTTATGTCTGTAAGACAATCCTGCAGTTTAGCTAATTGGTGTGTGTCCTCTGGCTTCATGGATAGATAAAGCTGGGTATCATCTGCGTAACAATGAAAATTTAAGCAATACCGTCTAATAATACTGCCTAAGGGAAGCATGTATAAAGTGAATAAAATTGGTCCTAGCACAGAACCTTGTGGAACTCCATAATTAACTTTAGTCTGTGAAGAAGATTCCCCATTTACATGAACAAATTGTAATCAATTAGACAAATATGATTCAAACCACCGCAGCGCAGTGCCTTTAATACCTATGGCATGCTCTAATCTCTGTAATAAAATTTTATGGTCAACAGTATCAAAAGCAGCACTGAGGTCTAACAGAACAAGCACAGAGACGAGTCCACTGTCCGAGGCCATAAGAAGATCATTTGTAACCTTCACTAATGCTGTTTCTGTACTATGATGAATTCTAAAACCTGACTGAAACTCTTCAAATAGACCATTCCTCTGCAGATGATCAGTTAGCTGTTTTACAACTACCCTTTCAAGAATTTTTGAGAGAAAAGGAAGGTTGGAGATTGGCCTATAATTAGCTAAGATAGCTGGGTCAAGTGATGGCTTTTTAAGTAATGGTTTAATTACTGCCACCTTAAAAGCCTGTGGTACATAGCCAACTAACAAAGATAGATTGATCATATTTAAGATCGAAGCATTAAATAATGGTAGGGCTTCCTTGAGCAGCCTGTTAGGAATGGGGTCTAATAGACATGTTGATGGTTTGGATGAAGTAACTAATGAAAATAACTCAGACAGAACAATCAGAGAGAAAGAGTCTAACCAAATACCGGCATCACTGAAAGCAGCCAAAGATAACGATACGTCTTTGGGATGGTTATGAGTAATTTTTTCTCTAATAGTTAAAATTTTGTTAGCAAAGAAAGTCATGAAGTCATTACTAGTTAAAGTTAATGGAATACTCAGCTCAATAGAGCTCTGACTCTTTGTCAGCCTGGCTACAGTGCTGAAAAGAAACCTGGGGTTGTTCTTATTTTCTTCAATTAGTGATGAGTAGAAAGATGTCCTAGCTTTACGGAGGGCTTTTTTATAGAGCAACAGACTCTTTTTCCAGGCTAAGTGAAGATCTTCTAAATTAGTGAGACGCCATTTCCTCTCCAACTTACGGGTTATCTGCTTTAAGCTACGAGTTTGTGAGTTATACCACGGAGTCAGGCACTTCTGATTTAAAGCTCTCTTTTTCAGAGGAGCTACAGCATCCAAAGTTGTCTTCAATGAGGATGTAAAGCTATTGATGAGATACTCTATCTCACTTACAGAGTTTAGGTAGCTACTCTGCACTGTGTTGGTATATGGCATCAGTGAGAAGCTGGAAGTCTAGCAACCTCCTACTTTTAAACTCTTTCAAGACTGAAAGGATGGCTCTTGGTCCAGTGAGGCATCAGCATCCATTTGACCAGCTAAGACTTAGCCTAGGCCCGTGTGTCATACATCACACTGACAAAGTGAGGAACCTTGGGGTAATTTTTGATCCTACATCATCCTTTGACCTCCACATTAGAGATATTACATGGACTGCTTTCTTCCACCTGTGAAATATAGTGAAGATTCGTCCCATACTCTCTATGGCTGATGCTGAGACCCTGATTCATGCGTTTATCTCTTCTAGATTGGACTACTGCAATGTTCTATTTTCTGGTTTACTGCAGTCCAGCATTAGGACTCTCCAACTGGTTCAAAATTCTGCTGCCAGACTTTTGACACGAAGCAGAAAGTTTGACCACATTACACCCATTTTGGCATCTCTTCACTGGCTTCCTGTCCCAGTGAGATCAGATTTTAAGGTTCTGCTACTAACCTATAAAATTGTTCATGGACTGGCACCTCCCTACTTAGCTGACCTAATTAAACCCTACTTACCCACCAGGGTGCAGGTCTACTTTGTGTCCCTAGGATTAATAAAAAGTCTGCGGGTCACAGAGCTTTCTCTCTCATCGTGCCCCTGCTCTATGCAAGATCTTACCTCGTGGGGTAAAGATGATTCTGAGAAAGCCCAGAACTACACGAGAGGACCTGCTGAATGACCTGAAGAGAGCTGGGACAATAGTCACAAAGATTACATTCGTAACACACTATGCCGTCCTGGTTTAATTTCCTGCAGGGCAGCAGGGTCCCCCTGTTCACACCAACACATGTACAGGCCCATTTGAAGTTCACCAGTGACCATTTGGATGATCCAGAGGAGGCATGGGAAGAGAGTAAACTGTCCCACTTTCTGTCAAGGAAGTCATAAATCATCAACTCCCCCTCCCTCCCCCCCTTCCCCTCCCCCTCCATCCCCCCTCCCCTTCAGTCCCACCATCCCCTCTTCAGCCCCCAAGCCCAGCCTCCACAACCTGGTCTCATGGCAAGCAGCACAAAATATACATTAATCTATTGGTTCATGATATTGTGAGGGAAAGTGCCTCATTTTCATCACAGCAGCACAAATTCATTCTAATTCATTCCGTGATGGCTGCATGAAATTAAAATTGAAGCGGGGGTGGGGGTGGGGGGGGGGGGTTATGGTTAGGGTGGGGGGAAAGAGTAAGATGAGGTTATGGTTAAGGTTAGGTTCGGGGGTAGGAGTAAGATTAGGAATAGTGAGTTAAACACCCCGTCACAAAAATTTGAATCATTTCGTCAGGGAAGCACAAAAAAAAAATGTGAGCCTGGGCTGGCCTCCAAGCCCTGCCCCAAGCTCCTCCCCCAAGCCCCGTGCCAGGCTCCTCTCGCCCTAGACCCACCCCTCCCACCCGTGTTTAATTTTTAATAATTCAATTCAATTCAATTTTTTTTTTTTTATATAGCACCAAATCACAACAAACAGGTGCCCCAAGGCACTTTATATTGTAAGGCAAGGCCATACAATAATTATGTAAAACCCCAACGGTCAAAACGACCGTAATGTTTTATAATTTTTAATTTCTGAATTAAAGAATAACTAGGACTGCAAGTAGTCATATACGGGCCCTCGTGTCTGTGTCACCGCCTCCCCCAGCCAGCGTGATTTCTGTTCAGAGGCTGAACCTCATCATACATGTGAAGTTTCAAGTCACAAAGCATGAAGGAGTTATCATGACTTGATGTTCCATGGCGAAGGGTCAAAATGGCGGCGCCATAGCGGCCACACCCTTCGACATAGACAAAAGCTTTTGATAATAATAGTAATAATAATAATAATAATAATAATAATAATAATATTAAATAGCACATTTACAATAGAGTCCTCATATTAAAAACATTCATATATTTATTGGAATTATGGGATGATTTTTGTAATGTAGTAATTAAATAAATAATGGTTTATAATATTTGAATTATGTTAAATTAAATAAGTATCAAATGATTTTGTCTTATGGTATAATTAAACGTGATTATTTAAAATAAAAGGTTTTTTTAAGTACTTAATGAAATAGTGTTTTATAATTTCTTTTATTTAAAAAAATAGTCTTTTGAAGTAATTTACAGTTTCTTTCAACTGCTTACACCCATTTTCACACAACTTTACACACAAATGCAACTATAGCTCACACGAAATGCAAAAAGCGCCCTATCTCCTGTGAAATGAAACACAGTATTCAAAATATTCTAAACACACCTCAAAAGCAAGCATTAGTCTCACATCATAAACGCATTTACCATAGTATCACATCCTTGTGACATCAAGTATCACATACCTCTACTGGTGCTTGCCTCTACTGGTGGTTGGCTCTCACTGCGGTATTGTATCACTTCCTGTTCCAGAGCACAGCGGTGTTTTTCTGTATCTGTTAGCTGTTTAATCTGCGCAGTTAGATTGATCTAGTTATCTAGATAACGATTTGTTTCACAGTGTAATCTTCACGTGCCTTAACTAAAGCACTCCCTCTGCTGAATCACCTCTAAATTATTTACACATTATTCACTTTGTGTGTTTTTAGGAATCCCCCAGCTTAGCACAGCTACTAGCTCTTAGCCGATTTAGCATGGCGGCTTCTCCTGTCTCTCCCGCACTTTTCTGCTCTGGGTGTGAAATGTTTAGTTATTCCTCGGCCTCCTTTAGCAGTAATGGTACTTGTAATAAGTGTAGCTTATTCGTAGCTTTGGAGGCCAGGCTGGGCGAATTGGAGACTCGGCTCCGCACCATGGAAAATTCTACAGCTAGCCAGGCCCCTGTAGTCGGTGCGGACCAAGGTAGCTTAGCCGCCGTTAGTTTCCCTCTGGCAGATCCCGAGCAGCCGGGAAAGCAGGCCGACTGGGTGACTGTGAGGAGGAAGCGTAGCCCTAAACAGAAGCCCCGTATACACCGCCAACCCGTTCACATTTCTAACCGTTTTTCCCCACTCGACGACACACCCGCTGTTTTGAAACACAAGGTTCGGTCAGATCGGCACACAGAAATGATCACACAGACTGCATTTTGCTAGAACAAAAAGGCGTATATTTATTCCCCACAAAAGCAGTTACATCAAACACAAATGGTTGCAGCGCATTTTTCTCTCTTACCGTGACGCCTTTAAGGTGGAGAGCCAACACCTTCAGCAGAGTGCACCTGTCAACCGGCTGGGCGTTCGTACGTTAACCCGCAGCAGACTCTGTTGAAGCATGGTTCTACTCCCTCTTTTCTAGTGTGTCCACGAAGGGAGGGTGAGTGGCCAACTCAACCTCCCTGACGCCCATTTTCTCTCTTACCGTGACGCCTTTAAGGTGGAGAGCCAACACCTTCAGCAGAGTGCGCCTGTCAACCGGCTGGGCGTTCGTACGTTAACCCGCAGCAGACTCTGTTGAAGCATGGTTCTACTCCCTCTTTTCTAGTGTGTCCACGAAGGGAGGGTGAGTGGCCAACTCAACCTCCCTGGCGCCCATAATTTCTTTAATCAACAGGCATCTGAAAGTTATTTTCTCTATTACAAAGACATAATAAAAGCAGTTCTTCACTCCCAGTTCAGAATGATCCCAGCATGCTTCACTCCCAGTCGTTAGTGGCTACAAAAAACAAAGTTGTGCAATCAGTGTAATAATAACAAGTACATCATTAGGGTTACTTTAAGACAGGGGCAAAACAACATAATCTTTATTTATTCCCTTCTCCACACACCCGCCGAGCATCAAACTCTGGTTATTGGCGACTCTGTTTTGAGAAATATGAAGTTAGCGACACCAGCAACCATAGTCAATTGTCTTCCGTGGGCCAGAGCAGGCGACATTGAAGGAAATTTGAAACTGCTGGCTAAGGCTAAGCGTAAATTTGGTAAGATTGTAATTCATGTCGGCAGTAATGACACCCGGTTACGCCAATCAGAGGTCACTGAAATTAACATTAAATCGGTGTGTAACTTTGCAAAAACAATGTCGGACTCTGTAGTTTTCTCTGGGCCCCTCCCAATCAGACCGGGAGTGACATGTTTAGCCGCATGTTCTCCTTGAATTGCTGGCTGTCTGAGTGGTGTCCAAAAAATGAGGTGGGCTTCATAGATAATTGGCAAAGCTTCTGGGGAAAACCTGGTCTTGTTAGGAGAGACGGCATCCATCCCACTTTGGATGGAGCAGCTCTCATTTCTAGAAATCTGGCCAATTTTCTTAAATCCTCCAAACCGTGACTATCCAGGGTTGGGACCAGGAAGCAGAGTTGTAGTCTTACACACCTCTCTGCAGCTTCTCTCCCCCTGCCATCCCCTCATTACCCCATCCCCGTAGAGACGGTGCCTGCTCCCAGACTACCAATAACCAGCAAAAATCTATTTAAGCATAAAAATTCAAAAAGAAAAAAATAATATAGCACCTTCAACTGCACCACAGACTAAAACAGTTAAATGTGGTCTATTAAACATTAGGTCTCTCTCTTCTAAGTCCCTGTTAGTAAATGATATAATAATTGATCAACATATTGATTTATTCTGCCTTACAGAAACCTGGTTACAGCAGGATGAATATGTTAGTTTAAATGAGTCAACACCCCCGAGTCACACTAACTGTCAGAATGCTCGTAGCACGGGCCGGGGCGGAGGATTAGCAGCAATCTTCCATTCCAGCTTATTAATTAATCAAAAACCCAGACAGAGCTTTAATTCATTTGAAAGCTTGACTCTTAGTCTTGTCCATCCAAATTGGAAGTCCCAAAAAACAGTTTTATTTGTTATTATATATCGTCCACCTGGTCGTTACTGTGAGTTTCTCTGTGAATTTTCAGACCTTTTGTCTAACTTAGTGCTTAGCTCAGATAAGATAATTATAGTGGGCGATTTTAACATCCACACAGATGCTGAGAATGACAGCCTCAACACTGCATTTAATCTATTATTAGACTCAATTGGCTTTGCTCAAAATGTAAATGAGTCCACCCACCACTTTAATCATATCTTAGATCTTGTTCTGACTTATGGTATGGAAATTGAAGACTTAACAGTATTCCCTGAAAACTCCCTTCTGTCTGATCATTTCTTAATAACATTTACATTTACTCTGATGGACTACCCAGCAGTGGGGAATAAGTTTCATTACACTAGAAGTCTTTCAGAAAGCGCTGTAACTAGGTTTAAGGATATGATTCCTTCTTTATGTTCTCTAATGCCATATACCAACACAGTGCAGAGTAGCTACCTAAACTCTGTAAGTGAGATAGAGTATCTCGTCAATAGTTTTACATCCTCATTGAAGACAACTTTGGATGCTGTAGCTCCTCTGAAAAAGAGAGCTTTAAATCAGAAGTGCCTGACTCCGTGTTATAACTCACAAACTCGCAGATTAAAGCAGATAACCCGTAAGTTGGAGAGGAAATGGCATCTCACTAATTTAGAAGATCTTCACTTAGCCTGGAAAAAGAGTCTGTTGCTCTATAAAAAGCCCTCCGTAAAGCTAGGACATCTTACTACTCATCACTAATTGAAGAAAATAAGAACAACCCCAGGTTTCTTTTCAGCACTGTAGCCAGGCTGACAAAGAGTCAGAGCTCTATTGAGCTGAGTATTCCATTAACTTTAACTAGTAATGACTTCATGACTTTCTTTGCTAATAAAATTTTAACTATTAGAGAAAAAATTACTCATAACCATCCCAAAGACATATCGTTATCTTTGGCTGCTTTCAGTGATGCCGGTATTTGGTTAGACTCTTTCTCTCAGATTGTTCTGTCTGAGTTATTTTCATTAGTTACTTCATCCAAACCATCAACATGTCTATTAGACCCCATTCCTACCAGGCTGCTCAAGGAAGCCCTACCATTATTTAATGCTTCGATCTTAAATATGATCAATCTATCTTTATTAGTTGGCTATGTACCACAGGCTTTTAAGGTGGCAGTAATTAAACCATTACTTAAAAAGCCATCACTTGACCCAGCTATCTTAGCTAATTATAGGCCAATCTCCAACCTTCCTTTTCTCTCAAAAATTCTTGAAAGGGTAGTTGTAAAACAGCTAACTGATCATCTGGAGAGAAATGGTCTATTTGAAGAGTTTCAGTCAGGTTTTAGAATTCATCATAGTACAGAAACAGCATTAGTGAAGGTTACAAATGATCTTCTTATGGCCTCAGACAGTGGACTCATCTCTGTGCTTGTTCTGTTAGACCTCAGTGCTGCTTTTGATACTGTTGACCATAAAATTTTATTACAGAGATTAGAGCATGCCATAGGTATTAAAGGCACTGCGCTGCGGTGGTTTGAATCATATTTATCTAATAGATTACAATTTGTTCATGTAAATGGGGAATTGTCTTCACAGACTAAGGTTAATTATGGAGTTCCACAAGGTTCTGTGCTAGGACCAATTTTATTCACTTTATACATGCTTCCCTTAGGCAGTATTATTAGACGGCATTGCTTAAATTTTCATTGTTATGCAGATGATACGCAGCTTTATCTATCCATGAAGCCAGAGGACACACACCAATTAGCTAAACTGCAGGACTGTCTTACAGACATAAAGACATGGATGACCTCTAATTTCCTGCTTTTAAACTCAGATAAAACTGAAGTTATTGTACTTGGCCCCACAAATCTTAGAAACATGGTGTCTAACCAGATCCTTACTCTGGATGGCATTACCCTGACCTCTAGTAATACTGTGAGAAATCTTGGAGTCATTTTTGATCAGGATATGTCATTCAAAGCGCATATTAAACAAATATGTAGGACTGCTTTTTTGCATTTACGCAATATCTCTAAATTAGAAAGGTCTTGTCTCAGAGTGATGCTGAAAAACTAATTCATGCATTTATTTCCTCTAGGCTGGACTATTGTAATTCATTATTATCAGGTTGTCCTAAAAGTTCCCTGAAAAGCCTTCAGTTAATTCAAAATACTGCAGCTAGAGTACTGACGGGGACTAGAAGGAGAGAGCATATCTCACCCATATTGGCCTCTCTTCATTGGCTTCCTGTTAATTCTAGAATAGAATTTAAAATTCTTCTTCTTACTTATAAGGTTTTGAATAATCAGGTCCCATCTTATCTTAGGGACCTCATAGTACCATATCACCCCAATAGAGCGCTTCGCTCTCAGACTGCAGGCTTACTTGTAGTTCCTAGGGTTTGTAAGAGTAGAATGGGAGGCAGAGCCTTCAGTTTTCAGGCTCCTCTCCTGTGGAACCAGCTCCCAATTCAGATCAGGGAGACAGACACCCTCTCTACTTTTAAGATTAGGCTTAAAACTTTCCTTTTTGCTAAAGCTTATAGTTAGGGCTGGATCAGGTGACCCTGAACCATCCCTTGGTTATGCTGCTATAGACGTAGACTGCTGGGGGGTTCCCATGATGCACTGTTTCTTTCTCTTTTTGCTCTGTATGCACCACTCTGCATTTAATCATTAGTGATCGATCTCTGCTCCCCTCCACAGCATGTCTTTTTCCTGGTTCTCTCCCTCAGCCCCAACCAGTCCCAGCAGAAGACTGCCCCTCCCTGAGCCTGGTTCTGCTGGAGGTTTAGGAAGTTTTTCCTTCCCACTGTCGCCAAGTGCTTGCTCACAGGGGGTCGTTTTGACCGTTGGGGTTTTACATAATTATTGTATGGCCTTGCCTTACAATATAAAGCGCCTTGGGGCAACTGTTTGTTGTGATTTGGCGCTATATAAATAAAATTGATTGATTGATTGATTGACTTGTGTATATCATTTACACACTATAGCTCTAAATCTAAAGCTCTTTTGTTTTGGGGCTTTTTAATATATATTTGCCATACAATAATGAAAATACAGTATTATGCAAATAGAAGTCAACACAAGCAATATTGAAAGTTAGAGAGACCTGAGGGATCAAGATTTTGTGTATTACAGTTTTTTTCAATTGCTAAAACACAAAAAGCAAAAATTAGGCACAATTTTCACAACCTTTACTTCTGTCCCAAATCGCTTGACTCAATTTGTTACTACTTTAGATTTCCTTATCATATTAGAACTCTGACTTTCCTTCTTTACACTCTGATGTCAATCTCACATCACGTTGTTGTCAAAACGCAACTGAGAAATGAGAGGAGGAGGAGGACGGGGAGGAATAGGAAGAGGAGGACAACAAGGAGAAGCAAGAGAAAGAAGAAGGAGAATCCAAATCTCCAGTGAGATTCATGCTACTGTATTGGACCATGTGCTCAACCATGGGTCTATCGTGAGGTTTGGCTGGCCAGAGGGTCCAGCCAAACCTCAGCTGCTTCACAGTGTCGACCATGATTAGGACTTTCGGGATGGAGAACAGGTACAAAAACTATTTTCTGTGTGTATTGTAATACTGCATTCAATAGACTACAGCAATGTTTCCTAACCAGTGTTTTGAGACACATATGTGGGTCACAGTCACATTGTTTTGGGTCCCTTTATTCTTTGTTTCCTACATGTTGTTATTAATTATTATTATTATTATTATTTCAAAACATTTAAGTAAAAGTAAAAAAATCATTCCAAGAAAGCAAATATTTCCATGAATTACTGTGAAAAGCAAATGTTATTTTTGTTCCCCAGGTACTGTAATTTCATGAAGAAATAAAAGAAAAATCCAAGAAATTCCGTAGAACATAGTGAAAAAGGCAACTCTACAAGCTCACAACCCAGCGCAAAGTGATGCGTTGTGAGCTTGTAGATCTGCTGTTCACTGGTTTGGGTCTTGTGTCTACAGTTCTCTCTCTTTTGGGTCACTAGCTGAAAGGATTTGGAACTGGTGGACTACAATGTGTCCACAGTATTTATATTTTTCAGGGTTGCCAGAGAACCTCATCGTGGAGGAAGAGCTTCAACAAGAGACAGCCATTGTAGACATGATCCATGAAAACCTCACTAGCCTCACACTAAAACAGACACAAACAAGGGTCCTGGCTGACAAGACCGTCTTCAATGACCTCCACACAATCAGCATCTCGACAAGACATCGCATTCTTCACAGAAATTTAATGACAATGAAGCAAGTCTACAGGGTTCCATTCCAACGCAACACAGACCGTGTGAAGGTCCTCCGTCTAGAGTATGTGCTTGTACGTCCCATACACTCATCACTGACACATGCATTGTACCACTATACTGTAATCTACTGTAACAGTGTTCCTTTTCTACATTGTCTCACTGTAGCATCCTGTGTCTCTGTGTCCATAGTGTAACTTGGATTCTCATACTGTCTGCTTCAGTTCATCCAGGACTATGACACAGCCAATGAAATCTATGAATAGACTGTATATGCATTAATACATGTAAACATACACACATAGTCACATACATTCATCCATCAGCACATGTTCTTTGACTCTTTTGCCTTATTCCAAGGTAAGTTTCCTGACCGCAGTTTAGTCAACGATGTTTAATGAAGCTTTTTTTCCCTCAAACAGCACAAGAAAGTCTCGCCGCGTTTCACGAGAAGTCATATAATTAATTTATAGAAAGGCATTTGTTTTAAAAAGATCCTCTCTCCTAGCAAATGTTTTAAATTATGGTTTTCTTTTAAAAATCCACATAAACGATCCAGAGTGCTTTCGCTGCAGAAGCCGGTAATATATATTTGAATTTTGGCCCACCGCTTAATTTTTTCTATTTTTTTATTTAAGGCCCTGTCCCGATGGCGTTTAGGAGGATTTGCATATGGATTGCACACAAAATTGGCCCATATTCGCCAAACATCCGCAATATCCGTGTAACATGCCTGTATGAGTCGGCCGTCATCCGAACACATCCGTGATCATCCACAGAGGCACGCAGCCAGGATTTTTGAGCTGTTCAAAAATCTGGATGCAGATAACATCAGCCTCACATACTCCATACATACTCAATTCATACACAATACATACTCACATTGTTATGGTCTGGACTCAGATTGAGGAGCGGTCCAGCGTCTGACTGAACCCAGTGCTAAATAACCAGAAGCAGTTCCAAAAGAAACAAATTTATTTTTCTTCCACTGTGCAATACAAAATAAATAAGTCTGGTGGGGTGAAGAGTGGGTGTGCTCTCCCAGCACCTCAACGGATCGGAGCCCGAACGTTCTGGACTCAGGAGCTCTGCCGACACCCCCCCAGGTGGCTTTTCCCAAGACTGTACTCTGTGAAGGAGGAACAGAGGTAAGGTTATTCAGTACTTTTAGCAAGAAAAACTATTTAGAGGCACACTTATCTGTTATGTGTCGACGCGGATTGAGGAGCGAACCTGCGTCAGACAGAACCCAGCGCTAAAAATAACCAGAAAGCGGTTCCAACAACAAAAACAATTTATTTTTCACCTGTGCCTAAATAAAATGTACAAAACCAAAACCAACGTCCTTCTGGAGGAGTGATTAGTGGCACGCTCTCCAGCGCCCGCAAGGAGAGAAGTCCGGCGCTCCTGGACTCACTACCACCAGACAAACACCCCCCAGGTGGACACGACAAACTGACTCTCTGTGAAGCAAAGAAGATGTGAGGTAAGTCAGCAGTTACAACAATATCTTTCAAAAGACACACGCTATCAGCAACACATTCAGGTCTGTACTTTTTATCTTTATGCAAATGAGCAGCTTCTCACAACAGGTGGAGGATCACTTATCCTGCACGCCACAGCAGTGAGAAGCAAACTGCACAATTCTCATCACAATTCAAGTATACTGTGTAACAAAACACCAAGTTACCATCAACAATTAGTCACATACTTAATTACCTTTAATGTGTGCTGACAGCATGTGTTCCTCACCCTTCCTTGCTTCACGGGCTCAATGTGTCAAACCCAGGCGCGGTCCTCAGCGTCTCACAAACGAACATCACAAGGTCGAGTTCCCGGCAGTTCTGCTTGAATCACACATGCCTTAAAAGCAGAACACCATCCAATTATCTGCTTCAGCTGAAAGTCTTTAAGGTTGCATGTGAGCACCAGTCACAGGTGCTTCACATGATGTTGATGAGGGTGAGGACTCTTCAGCCAGCACCTTCTCCACAGACAAATCAGTTTCCATGCCACCTGAGGAGTGTCGGCGGGGTCCTTGGGTCCGAACAGCTTCTGGCTCCGGACCGTTAGCGCTGCTGGGAGCGCACCGTATCACCACCACGCCAGACCGCACACTCTTTTGTTGTTTTGTATCACTGTTATGTATTAAATTCAGTTAGCCTTTGTACCGTGCTCTGCTTATTTCATACTGGGTCCTTCAAACGCTGGTCGGTTCTCCGAGCTGCGTCCGACACATAACAGTAGTCTCTGGCCAAACATCACGGACCCAGCGGTAGCAGGGACGGTAACGCGCCGGGAAGGCGGCAGCAGACGTTCAGTAGTTATCTGGATCAGTTGCGGGTGCTCTCCGCCCGGATGGTGCGTGTTTGAGACCCATTGCTGAATACTGATTTGTGCTCTCTTGCAGCCGTGTTCCTGTGTTGTGCCTTATCCGTGGGTCGTGGTGGAGTGTGACTGGCGACGGCTTCGCGTCACGCTCCGACCGGATAAGAGGTTTAAACGGGAGCTGCAAGAGTGTGTCTGTAATGGGTGCACGCGCACGGCGGAGCTCTGTGGCACGGGTCGCTGAGCTTCCTGTGTTACAGTTGTAGCCCCGTTTCCCCGGATAAAGATAACTACTGCGTCTGTTGTATCAGCTCCGGCGTTATTTAGTTGAGCACATTTTGGTTGTGTGTTGCACACAGCTGCGCACGGAGATGCAGCTCGTTTGTTTTGTCACCAAAGGGGTTTTTTTCATTTTTAGCACTTTGGCTCCCTCTTTTGGTGACTTAGTCACATTACCGTTAAGCTCTTAAGTTAGAACAGGTGTGTTCGATTTGTTTGAGCTTAACGGTATACGTCACTGATTTGTTTTGTGTTAGTTCATTTCGTGTGGGTGTTTTTTGAGTTGGTTTTTGTGTGGGATTTTTTTTTTTTTTCCACTGTTTGTGTCTGGGGTTGTGACCCTGCAGCCTGTCTAAGAAGAAGAAGAAAAAAAAAAAAGGACCCAAACAACTGTATGTTGGTCTGTTAGTCTTTCTTTTTATTTCTTTTTGTTTCACCTCCCCAGGGTTTGATGGGACGGTCCCCTGGGGGGTGATGGGGTGGTACTTGGTTTTTTTTTCTTTTTTTTTGGTTTGTTTTTGTTATGTCCTCTCTTCTCCTCTGACTCCAGCCGGGTGAGCCGTAGTGCTCCCAGAGTCCACAGCAGGCAACAGGGCCAGGAGATGCGGCTGGAAGGCCGGCTGGCAACAAAACAAAAACACCCCCAAAGAACCCAAAAAAAGTCCCAACACAACCCATACATAAAAACAAAAACACAGAAAAAGCCCCCAGCATCCCCCCCAGAGAAAACCACTAACACACCCCAGGGAAGCACACCGGGGAAAAACACAAAAGAAAAACATAACACCCACCCCAACACCTCCCCAGGGGACCGTCCCATCAAACCCCGGGGAGAAACGAAAAACATACAACCCCAAAAACCCCAACAAAACCCCCCCCAACACATTAGAACACAGGTCAAAAGAAAAAAAACAAACAACGCCCTCCGCCAACATGTGGAGCCCGACTTCCCCCAGGGGACATCGTCGTCAACCCCAGGAGCAACAACCACGGCAGGAGCCATCCAGGAATCCCCAGGCATACACGGGAGCCTTAACGTCTCCCAGAGGACCGTCCCATCAAACCCCAGGAGACACCCCCACAACCCAGGAACCCCACCCCAGCCCAACACGGCCGGTCGGCCCCACACCCAACCTCCCCCCCAGAGGACCGTCCCATCAAACCCCGGGGGGAAACAGGAGGAAACAAAAACCCCAAACCCCCAGGGATTCCCAAAAACTACCCTAGGAGCAAACAAAAACAACAGGAAGCCCCGTTGACCTCCCCAGCACCCTGAAAGACACCGGAACACCCCCAGAGTCTATCGGCAGACACGTCGTGGCAATTGGCTCAGGACTATTGAGCCGGGGAAGACAACAGGAAAAACGCAACCCAGCTCCACCCCCAAGGGCAGGGGAAAACCGGCAAGACAGCTGGCATCGACCCCCCGACTATACTCCAGCCTACCGGGAGGGGTGGGCAGCGGAAAAGGCGTACGACACTGATCGGCCCCACCGCTCTGACTGGAGTATATCCCCACTGCCCTACACCTCAGTGACGCCAATGGCAAATGGTCAGAGGCTCACCGAGGCTGGAGTGGAACTGGGAATTAACTAAATCCAAAAAAAAGCCCTGGACCCCCCCCCCCCCAGGTGCAGAGGTGCTTCTGCTGCTGGGTCCATACTGGTTTGGCCGGAGAATTCTGTTATGGTCTGGACGCAGATTGAGGAGCGGTCCAGCGTCTGACTGAACCCAGCGCTAAATAACCAGAAGCAGTTCCAAAAGAAACAAATTTATTTTTCTTCCACTGTGCAATACAAAATAAATAGGTCTGGTGGGGTGAAGAGGTGGTGCGCTCTCCCAGTGCCTCAACGGATCGGAGCCCGAACGTTCTGGACTCAGAATAAATCAATATGTTGATCATTTATATCATTTACTAACAGGGACTTAGAAGAGAGAGACCTAATGTTTAATAGACCACATTTAACTGTTTTAGTCTGTGGTGCAGTTGAAGGTGCTATATTATTTTTTCTTTTTTAATTTTTATGCTTAAATAGATTGTTACTGGTTTGGTTGGTGGTCTCCTGTGGAACCAGCTCCCAATTCGGATCAGGGAGACAGACACACTCTCTACTTTTAAGATTAGGCTTAAAACTTTCGTTTTTGCTAAAGCTTATAGTTAGGGCTGGATCAGGTGACCCTGAACCATCCCTTAGTTATGCTGCTATAGACTTAGACTGCTGGGGGGTTCCCATGATGCACTGAGTATTTCTTTCTCTTTTTGCTCTGTATGCACCACTCTGCATTTAATCATTAGTGATCGATCTCTGCTCCCCTCCACAGCATGTCTTTTTCCTGGTTCTCTCCCTCAGCCCAAACCAGTCCCAGCAGAAGACTGCCCCTCCCTGAGCCTGGTTCTGCTGGAGGTTTCTTCCTGTTAAAAAGGAGTTTTTCCTTCCCACTGTCGCCAAGTGCTTGCTCACAGGGGGTCGTTTTGACCGTTGGGGTTTTTCCGTTATTATTGTATGGCTTTGCCTTACAATATAAAGCGCCTTGGGGCAACTGTTTGTTGTGATTTGGCGCTATATAAATAAAATTGATTTGATTTGATTTGGGAGCAGGCACTGTCTCTACGGGGATGGGGTATTGGGGGGATGGCAGGGGGAGAGAAGCTGCAGAGAGGTGTGTAAGTCTCCAACTCTGCTTCCTGGTCCCAACCCTGGATAGTCACGATTTGGAGGGTTTAATAAAATTAGCCAGATTTCTAGAAATGAGAGCTGCTCCATCCAAAGTGGGATGGATGCCGTCTCTCCTAACAAGACCAGATTTTCCCCAGAAGCTTTGCCAATTATCTATGAAGCCCACCTCATTTTTTGGACACCACTCAGCCAGCCAGCAATTCAAGGAGAACATGCGGCTAAACATGTCACTCCCGGTCCGATTGGGGAGGGGCCCAGAGAAAACTACAGAGTCCGACATTGTTTTTGCAAAGTTACACACCGATTCAATGTTAATTTTAGTGACCTCCGATTGGCGTAACCGGGTGTCATTACTGCCGACGTGAATTACAATCTTACCAAATTTACGCTTAGCCTTAGCCAGCCATTTCAAATTTCCCTCAATGTCGCCTGCTCTGGCCCCCGGAAGACAACTGACTATGGTTGCTGGTGTCGCTAACTTCACATTTCTCAAAACAGAGTTGCCAATAACCAGAGTTTGATCCTCGGCGGGTGTGTCGCCGAGTGGGGAAAAACGGTTCGAGATGTGAACGGGTTGGTGGTGTACAGGGGGCTTCTGTTTAGGACTACGCTTCCTCCTCACAGTCACCCAGCCGGCCTGCTTTCCCGGCTGCTCGGGATCTGCTGGGGGACAGCTAATGGCGGCTAAGCTACCTTGGTCCGCACCGACTACAGGGGCCTGGCTAGCTGTAGGATTTTCCAAGTTGCGGAGCCGAGTCTCCAATTCGCCCAGCCTGGCCTCCAAAGCTGTGAATAAGCTACACTTATTACAAGTACCATTACTGCTAAAGGAGGCCGAGGAATAACTAAACATTTCACACCCAGAGCAGAAAAGTCAAATCAAATCAATTCAATTTTATTTATATAAAATTTTATGGTCAACAGTATCAAAAGCAGCACTGAGGTCTAACAGAACAAGCACAGAGATGAGTCCACTGTCCGAGGCCATAAGAAGATCATTTGTAACCTTCACTAATGCTGTTTCTGTACTATGATGAATTCTAAAACCTGACTGAAACTCTTCAAATAGACCATTCCTCTGCAGATGATCAGTTAGCTGTTTTACAACTACCCTTTCAAGAATTTTTGAGAGAAAAGGAAGGTTGGAGATTGGCCTATAATTAGCTAAGATAGCTGGGTCTCTCCCACACTGAAAAGTGCGGGAGAGACAGGCGAAACCGCCATGCTAAACCAGCTAAGAGCTAGTAGCTGCGCTAAGCTAGCGGATTCCTAAAAACACACAAAGTGAATAATGTGTAAATAATTTAGAGGTGATTCAGCAGAGGGAGTGCTTTAGTTAAGGCACGTGAAGATTACACTGTGAAACAAATCATAATCTAGTTATCTAGATCAATCTAACTGCGCAGATTAAACAGCTAACAGATACAGAAAAACACCGCTGCTCCGGAACAGGAAGTGATACAATACCGCAGTGAGAGCCAACCACCAGTAGAGGCAAGCAAGAGCAAGAGCCAGAATTAATCCTCTCCCCAGTGGGACAGGGCCCTTAGAAATCAAGATGGAGCATTTTTCAGACACTGATGAAGGCAGACATTACGCAAAAACAGTTGAACGCTCGGATCCACAGTGGAGATGTGAGTAAACCCACCAAAATTTCATTTACATGAATAAAAGACAGGTTAATAGCACAATGTTGATGTGTTATAGCTGGTTGTCAAGTGTCCGGGGGTCTACTGGCATGTTAACACCACGCCAGAAGGCAGAGACACTGTCCGTTATGCAGTAAGAAAAAAAAATCATACCATAATGTTTTAAATTAGTATAAATATTTCATTAATCTGTGTTGTCTGTGTTACAGCTTCTGATGAGATGAGACAGTGTGTGAGGGAGACACGGACATCAGTTCTTGTTACAAGCAGTCTAGACAATTGAAGAAATTATGGAGTGGTATTAATAAATGTTTTGGTAAAGAATCATTTCAATGCATAAAATGGTTTTTTGTAGAGATGTTTAGAAAGTTTTTTTGACACAATGGAACAGGAGGGATTACACACTTCATCCAGGCAAATTAACCCTGAGCTCCAGGCCTTATTAGGCCATTTACATACTCATTTAATCTACTCAGTGGGGGATAACATCCCAGGTGATAAGATCACCGCCTCGGCAGGAGGCACGTGTCAGACAGGAAATTTTAAATAGAATGTGGTCAACTCTTTTATATGAGGCTTTATCAGAATTGGAAAATGAAAATAACCCAAACCTCCTTGCTGTAGTTAACGAATTAAATGCTCCTTTGTTCAAATCCGTGAGTGATGAGAAGCCCCGTGGTAGCGGGTACTCCGCCTTGGCAGGAGACTCACTCCAGAGAGGACATTTTAAACAGAATTCCTTTAAACAATGCTGTTTCAACGTTGGCTAATCCAAATAACCCAGACAGCATCACTGTAGTTAACAAATTAAATGCTCCTTTGATCGAATTCTCCAATGGCAATATATTACTGCAGCAGTTAAGAAGCCCCCCTCGCGCTGATTCCATTTATAACCAGGCTGTGTTAATCACAACTTACAGCGGTGATACGGATCGAGCAGCATTCCAGAACATTCTGGAATGATTAGTACAATCAAACGCTAATGCCTTATCCAACAGCTCAATCGACTGGTTGTGCAGGTCGTTTATAACCCCAATGGAGGAGGTAAGTGTAAAATAGCCGAACTCCTCAATCAGGAGGTTATACAGAAAAAAAGCCCGGTGTCTTAATATCATGTACAACCCCACCAACCAATTATGTTTCGTGATTAACCTCCACCAATTAATGAACCCTCAACTTATCATGTGGGAAACCGTCAAGCAGGCACCTTCGGTACAAATTAGCATGGGGTTAACAGCTGATACACAGGTATCTCTGGATCAGGTGGGAAAATTTGAAACCACTCTAAGCTGCAAAATTGTGGTGTTTTTCAGACCTGAAGGGGGAAGAAAACTGTCAGAATTCCAAACAGGGAAGATAAAGCATCTGCAGCAGAAAACAGCATTTTTATTTCTCTTTAGAAATCACTATTACTGAATAAAAAAAACCTGAAACAGTTCCTGGGCTGCTATACCCAAGAACATAACCCCGTATTTTGCAGAGACTCTAACAAGACGTGTCGCTCGGGGGGGTGTTACAGCCAACACAGTGGTTGCAGTGGCTCTTTTGCCCCCCATCCCCGTCACCACTCACTCCTCCCTTTGGTGGCTGTGGTCCAGGTAGTGTGGTTCTGGGGCCCCCCTTTTGGTGAGTCCATGCTGGTGCCCTGTGAGCTTCCCTTGGGTATGGGGTTGGTTCCTGTGCCTCTGTGTGGGGGGTGCATTCTGGCGCCGCCAGGCTGTTCCCCTGGTGATTTGTCATACTGCCCCGGTGGCTCTGGTGGCTGCCCAACCTGGCCCCTATGCCCTTCCCTTGCCCTTTTTCTCCTGGTTTCTCTTGGGGTCCTGCTTCCTGGACCCATTTCTGTCGTTGCGTGCAGTCAGCTGTATGGCTTCTGATGTGCCAGAGTGGTCCACGTCAGGTTCTGTACTTTTCTCTTGGCCCAACACACCAGCCACAGTAGTGACTGGATATTGAGGTGTGATCTGGGTCTCTGTGTTTGGATGGTTGTGTGTTTGTGGCCGTCACCACAATTCAGTTTTGGTGCTCTCAAGGGGATCAAGACTCTAGTGTCCTAGATTTAGCTTTGGATGATCATTAATTGACAACAGACTGTTGCTGTCACTGTTTGTTCATGTGTGGTTGTTTGTCCTGGTATGTTGTATAGTTGGGGCCCCGTCTCCTCGGTGTCTCACTTCACAGTTATTGCCTTCACCACTTGTCTTTCGTTCTTGACTGTCTTCATGTTGCTTTGGTGGTCGGCCCTTCCTGATAGAAGTTGTCGGTTGGCTTTGAGTAGGATGGTGTAGGCTGATCAGGAAGGGCAGATGGGGGTCACACATGTACCATGTTCACTCACGCACTACATACCTTCTGTTTTGCAAGAATAAATTGCATATATGTGTATTAATGTACATAAATGGTTCTGCCAGTGTGGCATTTACCATTACTATATATGCAGACAGGGGGGGAGAAAAGAACGCTGTTTTTGATTTTAAAGACAAGGCCATAATGTATTGTGACAATGATACAAAGATCCTGGCTGCAATGTGCTCCTGGTTTATGTCAGAATTCATCTCTGAAACACGCATGGATCCTTTCACATGCGTGACAATAGTGTCTGCCTGCATGAAAGTCTTTAAAACCAACTTCCTTTCGCCCAAGACACTGGCGATTCCATGACCAGACAATTATAGAACGCAGCATAAAAAATATTCAGACGTAGTGCTGCAATGGTACAAATGGGTAGCTGAGGCACAAAACATAGCGATCGACCACACTCTAAACAAGGGTGAGAGAAAATTAGGATCTTATTCTGTGGACGGACACGTCAAGATTGACGGGGACAGAAATGCGTGGGAGTTTGTCAGGTGTTTTTACCACGGCTGTGCTTCATGTTTTATAATGCTTGATGAAAACTATCAGGCCAGATCTTGTACATACAATGATCAGCAGAAAGCTCTGTGTGGAACATGGATGACCCTAGAATTTCAAAAAAGGTTTAGATAAAGGTTACACTATGACTGAGATTTCTGAGGTCTGGCATTTTGAGGATAAAAGCAATAAAGTCTTTGTGGGCTACATAAATACCTTCTTAATACATAAGTAGGAAGCATCCAGTTTCCCTCCCGAATTGGATAAAGACCCTGATAGCAGAGAAAAATATATCGCGGACAACTGGGTGAAATCACTCACAATCCTGCAAAACAACAGATGGCAAAGATCTGTCTGAACTCCTTCTGGGGCAAAATCACCCAGAGGACTAATCTAACGCAGACCAAACTGATGAGAAATGAAAACGAGCTGTTCAGATTTCTGTTTTATGATCAGTACGACGTCACTTATTTCACATTCCTCAACAATTGGGTGGCCATGGTTCTCTGGGCTTGGTATGTCACCCGATCGGGTAAAGCAGACAATATCACTGCCTTTACACCTGCATATGTTTTGATACTGTTGACCATAAAATTTTATTACAGAGATTAGAGCATGCCATAGGTATTAAAGGCACTGTGCTGCAGTGGTTTGAATCATATTTATCTAATAGATTACAATTTGTTCATGTAAATGGGGAATCTTCTTCACAGACTAAGGATAATTATGGAGTTCCACAAGGTTCTGTGCTAGGACCAATTTTATTCACTTTATACATGCTTCCCTTAGGCAGTATTATTAGAAAGCATTGCTTAAATTTTCATTGTTACGCAGATGATACCCAGCTTTATCTATCCATGAAGCCAGAGGACACACACCAATTAGCTAAACTGCAGGATTGTCTTACAGACATAAAGACATGGATGACCTCTAATTTCCTGCTTTTAAATTCAGATAAAACTGAAGTTACTGTACTTGGCCCCACAAATCTTAGAAACATGGTGTCTAACCAGATCCTTACTCTGGATGGCATTACCCTGACCTCTAGTATTATCATTTACGCAATATCTCTAAAATCAGAAAGGTCTTGTCTCAGAGTGATGCTGAAAAACTAATTCATGCATTTATTTCCTCTAGGCTGGACTATTGTAATTCATTATTATCAGGTTGTCCTAAAAGTTCCCTAAAAAGCCTTCAGTTAATTCAAAATGCTGCAGCTAGAGTACTGACGGGGACTAGAAGGAGAGAGCATATCTCACCCATATTGGCCTCTCTTCATTGGCTTCCTGTTAATTCTAGAATAGAATTTAAAATTCTTCTTCTTACTTATAAGGTTTTGAATAATCAGGTCCCATCTTATCTTAGGGACCTCGTAGTACCATATCACCCCAATAGAGCGCTTCGCTCTCAGACTGCAGGCTTACTTGTAGTTCCTAGGGTTTGTAAGAGTAGAATGGGAGGCAGAGCCTTCAGCTTTCAGGCTCCTCTCCTGTGGAACCAGCTCCCAATTCAGATCAGGGAGACAGACACCCTCTCTACTTTAAGATTAGGCTTAAAACTTTCCTTTTTGCTAAAGCTTATAGTTAGGGCTGGATCAGGTGACCCTGAACCATCCCTTAGTTATGCTGCTATAGCTCTCATTTCTAGAAATCTGGCCAATTTTATTAAACAATCCAAACCGTGACTATCCAGGGTTGGGACCAGGAAGCAGAGTTGTAATCTTACCCACCTCTCTGCAGCTTCTCTCCCCCTGCCATCCCCTTATTACCCCATCCCCGTAGAGACGGTGCCTGCTGCCAGATCACCAATAACCAGTAAAAATCTATTTAAGCATAAAAATTCAAAAAGAAAAAATAATATAGCACCTTCAACTGCACCACAGACTAAAACAGTTAAATGTGGTCTATTAAACATTAGGTCTCTCTCTTCTAAGTCCCTGTTAGTAAATGATATAATAATTGATCAATCAATCAATCAATCAATCAATCAACTTTATTTATATAGCGCCAAATCACAACAACAGTTGCCCCAAGGCGCTTTATATTGTAAGGCAAAAGCCATACAATAATTACAGAAAAACCCCAACGGTCAAAACGACCCCCTGTGAGCAAGCACTTGGTGACAGTGGGAAGGAAAAACTCCCTTTTAACAGGAAGAAACCTCCAGCAGAACCAGGCTCAGGGAGGGGCAGTCTTCTGCTGGGACTGGTTTGGGCTGAGGGAGAGAACCAGGAAAAAGACATGCTGTGGAGGGGAGCAGAGATCGATCACTAATGATTAAATGCAGAGTGGTGCCTGAAAGCTGAAGGCTCTGCCTCCCATTCTACTCTTACAAACCCTAGGAACTACAAGTAAGCCTGCAGTCTGAGAGCGAAGCGCTCTATTGGGGTGATATGGTACTACGAGGTCCCTAAGATAAGATGGGACCTGATTATTCAAAACGTTATAAGTAAGAAGAAGAATTTTAAATTCTATTCTAGAATTAACAGGAAGCCAATGAAGAGAGGCCAATATGGGTGAGATATGCTCTCTCCTTCTAGTCCCCGTCAGTACTCTAGCTGCAGCATTTTGAATTAACTGAAGGCTTTTTAGGGAACTTTTAGGACAACCTGATAATAATGAATTACAATAGTCCAGCCTAGAGGAAATAAATGCATGAATTAGTTTTTCAGCATCACGCTGAGACAAGACCTTTCTGATTTTAGAGATATTGTGTAAATGCAAAAAAGCAGTCCTACATATTTGTTTAATATGCGCATTGAATATAATTGATCAACATATTGATTTATTCTGCCTAACAGAAACCTGGTTACAGCAGGATGAATATGTTAGTTTAAATGAGTCAACACCCCCGAGTCACACTAACTGTCAGAATGCTCGTAGCACAGGCCGAGGCGGAGGATTAGCAGCAATCTTCCACTCCAGCTTATTAATTAATCAAAAACCCAGACAGAGCTTTAATTCATTTGACTTGACTCTTAGTCTTGTCCATCCAAATTGGAAGTCCCCAAAACCAGCTTTATTTGTTATTATCTATCGTCCACCTGGTTGTTATTGTGAGTTTCTCTGTGAATTTTCAGACCTTTTGTCTGACTTAGTGCTTAGCTCAGATAAGATAATTATAGTGGGCGATTTTAACATCCACACAGATGCTGAGAATGACAGCCTCAACACTGCATTTAATCTATTATTAGACTCCGTTGGCTTCGCTCAAAATGTAACCCTAACCCAAAATCGCAGGGTGTTCAAATACTTATGTTCTTCACTGTACGTCTTCTCGCAGGCAGAAAAACCAGCAAATGTAAACATGGAGCGCTGATTCAGTTGGAAGACTTTCTCTTGCCTCTGCTAGCTGCGGTCCTGCCCGTTATAACAAGCCTAATACTGCCCAGAGGATCATGGCGTTCAAAGCCACGCAAAAGATGTTTCTACTGACTCAGGTCCAGGAACTCAGCCAATCCGCCTACCAGCCATCAGGCAGAAAAAACATCACACAGTCTGCTGAAAACGATCTACACTCAAAAATGTGGGCCGTGCTGGACGAAGACATTCACGGCCCGTATGAAAAAATGAAAAAGTATGAGGCTTTGCTGCAATGTTATTTAAGACTGATCAAACAAGGGGAACACGAGTCGCATATTTCAGCCCCAGAAAAGGCACGCCCCACTAAACAACCTGAGGAGGAGGAGGAGGAGGAGGAGACCACTGGTGAGGTTCTGAAGAACATTCCGTCCAGAGACCATAAAAATGTGGAATATATTATGAGAAAATTGTCAAAGGGTGATACGAGCTGGAGCCTGTCAGGGGAATTTATTTGCAAAGGGAAAACCGTGAGAATGTCTCATACCATAGATCTTACGAAAGATCTCAGGTCTTCGTACAAGAAATCTAACCCTCCTACAAGCTGGGAAAAATTTCTCAATACTTAGCACGAGCATAACATCCTAGTCACGTGTGTATCCAACCCACAAGCCCGTGAGCAGCTTCACAAACTTAAAAAAGGACGGAGCAGCTCGCTGGATGAGAATCTCGTTTCAACAAGTCACCCGTCAGGAAGAAATTTTGGGGAAAAAAAAAAGAATTCCAATGTTGGGAACAGTGGCGGCTCCAGGAATTTTTTCTGCAGGTGCTATGGGGGAGCTTGGCATTTTTATGAGGGTGCTATGGGCTCGTGTGTCCCAACGGCTCTCTACTACACCTCTGCCACATTCACATGCATGCATACACATAGTCACATGCTGATCCGTGACAGTCACTAATGACATACAAAATGACCAAAATCACACACAAACCGAGGCTACTGTTCAGTACAAATGTTCACAGACCTACACATGTAGCCTAAAGGAAAAAATGCTAATGGCAGGCAGTGGTGGGGGGCAGGGTGGAGTCTTCATTCTGGGGGGGGGGGGGGGGTCTGGGGGTGCTCCACCAGAAACATTTTTTAAAAGAGCAAGTCAAATTTTGTGTTTTCTATTGAATTTTAATGGGTATGAAACCACCTGAAATAAGTAAAACTCACTTCAAACTGTCAAGTAAAAATTCTTTGTCTTCTGTAATATTTTGATTTGTTCTAATCCGGTAATTGCACCAAATGGGTGCTGTGTCGCTGTACAGTCAATAAAATACAAAATTAGGGCCTAAAGCAACTGACAATGTTGTTCTTGTTATGTGTCGGACGCGGGCGGAGAACCGACCCAGCGTTTGACAGGACCCAGCATAAAAGAAGCAGAGCACGGTTCAAAGGAAAATCAATTTTAATTAACATAGTGTATTTAGTGAAAATAACCCAAAGTCCACGGTCTGGCGAGGTGACAAAACTGCACACTCCCAGCAGCGCAAAAGGTCTGGAGCCACAGCCATTCTGGACCCAAGGACCCCGCCGACACCCCCCAGGTGGCCGCGACAAACCGAGTCTCAGGAAGTGTGCTGAAGAGTGTGAGACCTCACCCAATCCTCTTTTACAGACCGTGGCATCAAACCTGGAGCGGTCTCTGCGTCCGTAGTGGTGAGATTGTTCTCCCAACGTCGATCTCACCCGTCTGGTCACAAAGTCGAGTCTCTGGCCAATACACACTGTGTATTCCAGGTTTAAATGCAACCATGCCCTCATCAAGACAGATGCACCACAGCTGTGAGTCCTGATGAACTGCACGTAATAACAAGCCTCAGGTGTTCAGGGTGAGGTCCTCAACTCAGCCACTCAGTCCTGAACGCATACTACCTGGAAGGAGAAACAGAAAACAAAAACAAAGCCAACCAAACACCCCAGCCCACAACAGTACCCCACCCTCACGGGAAGCCTCCTGGCGACCACACGAACTTGGGCCAGAAAAAACACCCCCCTCCAGGGACCATGGCTGGAATGTTGGCCGGGAGCAAAAAACACCTCCTGCAGCTTCAGTTTCAGCTCCGTGTGCTGACGATCCAGCTGGGAAAGCCTGTCTCCAAGAGCCGAGCATTACTGCGCTCTGAAGACAGCTCCGTCGTCAGCTGCTCAACCTCATGTGAATCTCATCATGCGGTCATTGACCCTCTCAATGTTGAGCTTCTCCTCCTCTAGTTTTTCCTTCAGCTGGATGATACGAGCTTCCAGCCGCCTCTTCTCTGCCAACAGGGAACTCTGTGTTGAGACTATAGATCTCATCTTGGAGCTCATCCTTTCACTCCCTGAGCCTGTCTGCAGTAGACAGCTCCTCCTGGATGTGTAACATGTCTCCCTCCATGGCTTTAAGCTTCTTATCACTGTCTTTAGCATCATTAACTGCTTCATCCCCGAACATTCACAGCTCTTCCAGTCCTCTCATCTGGTCTTTCATTTGGGCCTGCAGTTTCTTCAAGTGCTATAAGACATTATCGCGATTTTCAGTATCATCTTCAAGATGGCCTTCAAGCCCTCCCAGATCCAGCTCCCGTTTCTTCTTGGCAGAGTGGGCCTGGAAACATTACCTATATACATCCTCCAGCTGAATCTTCATCTCCTCCAGTCGCTGCTCCATGGCACACTTGGACCTCTCCAAACTATGAACTCTTTCCGAAGTCATCCGTCTCGGTCTTGAGCACTTTATTAAATTGGTCAGGTTCATCTTTCAGGTCTGTAAGAGTCTTTAACTCTCTTGCCAGGGTCAACACTTCTCCCTGGCCTCCGCTTCAGCACGATCATACTCCTCTGCATATAGAGTAGGAATACGTTTCTCTTTGGCCCACATCTGGTCAGACTTCTCTTGCTTCCTCTCCAGATTGGAGACGATCTGCCGAAGGTGGTCCTGTTCCACCAAGAGGTCATCCAACTCTCTTGCTGCAAACGGATCTCTATCTTATCCAGTTTGTCCATAGGCTGAACTTTTCTACTCCAGCTGCCGCTGAACACCGTCCAAATTCCCACTGGACTCCTTTGAGGCCCTCTTCAGCCCCCTCTACTGACAAGGCGTTCTATCCTGCCTTTGTCTTTCTTTCAGCCAGCTGAGTCTAGAGAGCAAAGACGTACTTCTCTACAGTCTTCTTGCTCTCATTCTCTTCTTTCAGCTTCTCCCGCAAAATATACCCCTCATCCTCCATCTACCCTAGGCAGATGGAGAAGGAAGGTGTCTACTGGACTTCCTCTTGGAGCAGCTCCTGAATGTCCTGCAGCTGACACTTCAGTGCAGAGATATCTTTTGTTAAATTTGATGGTCTTGCCTTCTGCTTCATTTAGCAGACCTGTTAGCGTCTCCACCTCTGACTGCATCTTTGCATTTGTTTCTGTCAACTCTTGCTTCTGTCATTCACTTTGCACAGATTTGGCCAGGAGTTCTTAAACCTGTGCATTCAGCCTTCTTCCGACCATGTTCAGAATCTGCCTAGTCACAAAACAAAAAGAAAAAATAACAAACAAACAAGATCACCTTTGGATCATCCCCAGCCACGTCTCAGCATGCATGGTAATGACCATGCAGCCAGGCTGAGCCATCTGAAATTTCCATGTGATTTTTGTGATCAGCCAGCTGGTGGGGCAAATGTCACATCGACCACCTAAGTTATAGTCCACATGACATGGTGTCCTTCAGCGCGATGCGCAGCAAGCAGCCAGAGATAGCTAGATGTGTGGATCCTCCATGTGGCTGACTGATTTGAGCACGATGTGACAGCTGTGCCAGGCAGGTGACCCCAGCAGCCATGAACTTCGCTGGTCTGACCTCCGGTCACTGCGTGTGTGAGGGATGGAGGGATATTTTTATTTAATCTCAATCATGCACTTTCATTGATTCCTTGTTTACTTCCATAGGTGGGGTTCATGAACAAAAAGAACAGAAGGATGATAATTTATGTATTCTCTGCTCTTTAGGAAGGAATTAAGTCTTTTAACAGACACAAAGAATTCCATTTCAATTCCAACACAGACCCCGTCCCAGTGTGAAGTCATCAAGCATTAATTAAACGTCATTAACAGTAACATGGTTGTCTTACATTTCAACTGTACATTCACTGTCCACTTTTGATAATTAAAGCACTTTGATTTATGCATTCTATTCCAGAGTCCTGGCTACCTGCCTTTGGGGTTTGACAAAACCTAGTTCCTGGTGTCCAGACATAACACTGTCTGTCTAATCACATTTTATGACCAATTAATGCAAAAAACTAGAACATTCCAAAGGGTTCACAACCTTTTTATTTTGACTATATAGACTTAACAGTTTAAAACCACAAAGAACGAGCCAGTACACAAAGTCTCATATGCACAGCATGTGCACAGTGTAAAAACCAACACAAAATAAGTCATGGGATATAGACATTTTAACATTTTTTTTGTCTGTTACCTGAAAAACATCCTGAGTCAAAACCTTAGGCTTTTTGATGCTGCTAAGTCAAATTCCAAGACTTCACTTAATTCACATCTCAGTGTCACATAGTAATATTAGACAAACTAACAAGATGGCATTTTACTAGTACATAACTTTGACCACTGCTGCTAACAGTGTAATTGGAAGTAAAGTCAACCAGCTTTTCAGCATCTACCATCTCAGTGGCCTGTGGAAGAAGTGGGACTTTAACTTGATAAGCCATGGTACAGTTGTACGTATGTAAAGGTTTGGGCACCCCTGATAATTTTCATGATTTTCCTTTATAAATCATTGGTTGTCTGGATCAGAAATTTCAGTTAAATATATCATATAGCAGACGAACACACTGATATTTGAGAAGTGAAATGAAGTTTATAGTATTTACAGAAAGTGTGCAATAATTATTTAAACAAAATTGGGCAGGTGCATAAATTTGAGCACCCTTGTAATTTTATTGATTTGAATACATTTAGTACTATTTATTGGAACACAAAATTGGTTTGGTAAGCTCACTGACCCTTGACCTCCTTACACAGGTGAATCCAATCATGAGAAAGGGTATTTAAGGTGGCCATTTGCAAATGTTTCTCCTCTTTGCATTTCTTCTAATGAATGACAACATGGGAGCCTCTAAACAACTCTCAAATGACCTGAAAACAAAGATTGTTCAACATCATGGTTTAGGGGAAGGATACAAAAAGCTATCTCAGAGATTTCAGCTGTCAGTTTCCACTGTGAGGAACATAGTGAGGAAATGGAAGACCACAGGCACAGTACTAGTTAAGGCCTGAAGTGGCAGGCCAAGAAAAATCTCAGATAAGCCGAAGTGAAGGATGGTGAGAACAGTCATAGTCAACCCACAGACCTGCTCCAAAGACCTACAACATGATCTTGCTGTGGATAGTGTCTCTGTGCATCGTTCAACTATACAGTGCACTTTGCACAAAGAGACACTGTATGATGCTGTAATGCAGAGGAAGCCTTTTCTGCGTACACACCACAAACAGAGTCACTTGAGGTATGCTAAAGCACATTTGGACAAGCCAGCTTCATTTTGGATTAAGGTGATGTGGACCGATGAAACGAAAAACAAAAAACGAGTTATTTGGACATAACAAGGGGCGGTATGCATGGCTGAAAAAGAACACAGCATTCCAAGAAAAACACTTGCTACCTACAGTCAAATTTTGAGGTGGTTCCATCATGCTGTGGGGCTGTGTGGCCAGTGCAGGTACTGGGAATCTTGTTAAAGTTGAGGGTTACATGGATTCCAGTCAATATCAGCAGATTCTTGAGAACAATGTTCATGAATCAGTGACAAAGTTGAAGTTGTGCCGGGGCAGGATCTTTCAACAAGATAAGATTTTTCAACAAGACTAACCCTAAACACTGCTCAAAATCTACTAAGCAGAGGAACAAGTACAATGTTCTGGAATGGCCATCTCAGTCCCCAGACCTGAATATTATTGAAAATCTGTGGTGTGATTTTAAGCTGGCTGTCCATGCTCAGAAACCAACAAACCTGAGATGTTTTGTAAAGAAGAATGGTCCAAAATACCTTCAACCAGAATCCAGAGCCTCATTGGAAGCTATAGGAAGGGCTTAGAGGCTGTTATTTCTGCAAAAGGAGGATCTACTAAATATTGATGTATTTTTTTGTGTTGGGGTGCCCAAATTTATGCACCTGCCTAATTTTGTTTAAATAATTATTGTACACTTTCTGTAAATCCTATAAACTTCATTTCACTTCTCAAACATCACTGTGTTTGTCTGCTATATGATATATATAGATAGATATATTTAACTGAAATTGCTGATCCAGACAACCAGTGATTTATAAAGGAAAATCATGGAAATCATCAGGGGGGACCAAACTTTTACATACAACTGTATATCTATGAAACTGTAAAATTTCAAGAGTAAAGCCTTGAATCAATTTTAAAAAAATTTAAGCAGTCCAAATTCTGGCACATTACATTTACAACTTTGACAAGGATCATGGAAAATTTATCAGAAGCCATTTGACTGATGCAGCATGGTTTACTTCAGTGAAACCAAGGAGGTTTCTCAATGTTCCACATGAATAGTATAGATCTTTCACCTTAAACAGGACCCACTTCTTTATCTTTTGAAAAAATCAGCTGCATGAATGGGTCAACTTTGTTAAATTTGATTTAATTCTGACTAATCAAAGAGTTGCATTTTTAAAACGTGTATCATTTTCAAATAAAAGGACACCTGTGAGGATGTGTGTTTTGTCTGCTTTTATTTTTATGCTTTGGTTTGTTTTTGTATGTTAAATGGATAATGTCAAATGGACAGTGGTGGGCACACTTCCGATAATCCGATAACATAATTATCGAAGATAATGTTTTCATTATCGGATTATCTTTTTAGATAACTTTAAAAACCATTATCGGACTAATTATCTTCCGATGAATTGCCAACCGATAACTTTTAGACCGATAACGTAATAAACCAAGCTGAACAGTGAAAAACATTTTTAAAACTTAGAAGCAGTTCAGCCATACCTGTTAAAAGTTTCCTAATAGGTATATTGTTCTACCCTCTGCGAACAGAAGAGAGCTGTTTTAAAAAAAAAACTACTCTATCTTCTGTAGGCAAAGGAAAACCTCAGAATTAGTGCCTTATTCAACATTAAAAGATATATGTTATATTTTAACTTTGTACAAATGACAGAATTGACATTAATGGAGTTATTCTATCAGTATTTTCACAAAACCATAAGTTAGTATGACTTTATTTTTCAAGACCTCTGCTTGACCAGAGCATTACGTTTAGTAGAGAGCTGATTTTGTGGGTGCTCTCAGGATTTGTCTGTGCAGTTTCCTACAGGGGGCAGCATGGTCAAACATGGAAATACTGGCTCATTCTTTGGGTCTTTTGTTGCTTTTGATACTTTCAAAAGCGATCGTGTTAAAAGTCAATTTCAGCTTCTTAGTAATTACAAACGTACCAGAGCCAATACTGGAATTTATCGATTATCTGTAACTTCTGATACATTTTTGGGTGGTTTATCGGTTTATCTTTATCAAAGATAACTTTTCAGTTATCTGATTATCTGTTATCAAAGTTAATTTTTTGGTTATCTGTGCCCACCACTGCAAATGGACTGCCTGCCTTTAGCGCTTTTCCATCTGCATCAGACACTCAAAGTGCTTTACAATAATGCCTCACATTCACCCTGATGTCAGGGTGCTGCCATACAAGGCAGTCCTTACACACCAGGAGCAACTAGGGGATTAAGGACCTTGCCCAAGGGCCCTTAGTGATTTTCCAGTCAGGCTGGGATTTGAACCAAGAATCCTCTGGTGTCAAGGCCAGCGCGTTAACTATTAGACCATCCCCTCCCCACATACAAACTTATGTCATCTATGTGCACGTCTGAAAATACGAAGATAGCATATATGATATCTCACCTGGCCAGGCTGCAGAGTGGGCAAACGCTGAATGGAGCCGTCAGTCGCCATCTTGTTCCTCTCTCCAGACGTTCACCACAGCGCTCCAGCAGGTGTTCCAACACACACCCCCAAGGTGTAAGGTGGTGCGCTCCCTCTTAAGGCTGAAGCAGGGCACTCATCGGGTGGCAGACTATGCTGTTGACTTCTGCATTCTCGCCAACATTTTCATTGTGGACAGCGGGTCATTTGATCTCCTGTTGTCCAGTTAGGGGTGCCTCTGTAAAATCTCAAACGTCTGTGTGGGTTAGTCAAAACTCCATTTCTTCCTCGGCTTCTTAAAAAGTAATTTCTACTCAATTAGAATCTGATCAGTCCTCTGTCTTAGTGCCTGCATTTATGGATTCTGGTTCTGACACCAATTTAATATCTTCTCTCACCAGGTCCCTGCACCTTAAATTATTTCACCTCTTAAGACCTCTGGTGATCAAGGCAGTGGATGGTCATGAATTGGGACAAATTACTCACTGAACACAGTCAGTCCACTTAAGTGTTAATGAGAATCATGTGGAGTCAATCGGCTTCGTTTTCAACAAGATGACTCACTCCGTTATTCTGGGGCAGCACAGTCCTAATTTTAACTGAGCCAAAGGGGAGATGAGTGAGTGAGGATCATCTTGCTCCAAGAACTGTTTGATTAAGACCAGATCTCCACCGTCTAATGTAGACCTGTAGATCTGGTGGGGGTGCCATCTTGCTATCATGATTTAGCACAGCAAAGCTAAAGCTAGATCGCTGCCTCCTCATCCCGTTTATGACTGTGCGATTGATGTCCTGCCTGGGGTGAGTCCGCCTCGGGGAAAGCTGTATTCTCTGTCTGCTCCTGAACACACCACCATGCAAGAGTACATTCAGGAGTCACTCGACGCGGGGTTGATTCCTCCCTCGTCGTCGACGTGCACATAACATGCACTACAACCTCATCTTCACTGCTCTTCAACTGGGTCTCCAGCACGAGTGTGGCGCAGATGTGAAGTGCATGTGCTGTGGTTGAATGTTTGTGCCAAATGATGTACAAGGCGCTCGAGTGTGGCTTTGATGTTTTACGAGTGCCATTCGAGTCCTCCTTTGGGTACCATTCAGCCTCATTTGTGTTATGTGTGAAGGGGCCTTCAAAACAACACTGGGGTAAAAATATGTTATAATGCTCATTTTTCACTTTTTCTCATCCCATAAAGCTTGATATATATATCATGAGGTCTTTATTTGGTGTCTTATTCATTTATGTAGTTATTTTTGTCACTCAAAAACATTTTTACCCAATAAATGAAATTACATATTTTCAATTGACTTATTGATCTGGAATTTTCTTCATATATTTCGCTAATTTTGTGTCATTGCTAAACTTATTTCTGTCCTGATTTTGGCTGGCTCTGGGCGTTGATTCTGTTTTTCACTCTTTCTTTTTCCTTCACATGCCCCAGCTTGGATTTATTAGTTGTTTATTTTCATCATGATTTATTCTCTGTTATGTTATAACTGGAAAAAGGTGCTTTGCCCTCTTCAGGTCCGTGGAGTGTCCCTGCCTCAAGTGGAGGAGTTTAAGTATCTCGGGGTCTTGTTCACGAGTGAGGGACGGATGGAGCGTGAGATCGATAGACGGATCGGTGCAGCATCTGCAGTGATGCGGTCGCTGTATCGGACCGTCGTGGTGAAGAGAGAGCTGAGTAGGGGGGCAAAGCTCTCGATTTACCGATCGATCTATGTTCCAATCCTCACCTATGTTCATGAGATTTGGCTCATGACTGAAAGAACGAGATTGCGAGTACAAGCGGCTGAGATGAGTTTCCTCCACAGGGTGGCTGGGCGCTCCCTTAGAGATAGGATGAGGAGCTCGGAGTCGAGCTGCTGCTCCTCCACGTCGAAAGGAGTCAGTTGAGGTGGCTCGGGCATCTTTTCCGGATGCCCCCTGGACGCCTCGCTGGAGAGGTGTTCCTTGCACATCCCATCGGGAGGAGGCCCCGGGGAAGACCCAGGACACGCTACATCTCTCAGCTGGTTTGGGAACACCTTGGGGTTCCCCCGGAGGAGCTGGGGGGGGGTGGATTGGGAGGTCTGATCTGCCCCTGTGACCCGACCTAGGATAAGCGGAAGAAAATGGATAGATGGATGGATGTTTTATGTTGTCACTTTTCTTTGTTACTTTTTATACTTTAGCCATTGTTCAGTTCCATTCTAGTTTTGTTCAGCCGGTTTGTGTTTTTGTTCATCACTTGTTTATTTTGCTCTTCTCATTTGTGTTATCTGTTATGCTTTAATGTTGGGTTTTCTTTCCTTTTTCATGTAGTTTCTCTTTTTCTTATAGCTTGTTTGCCACCTTGTTTTCCAAGTCAGTTCCAGTTTAGTTTTGCTTAAGTATTGATTTTCCATTTTATTCTCTGATCAGTTCTCATGTAGTTTTTCTTATGTACTTAGTATCTCTTGGTTCGTGTTTTGTTCTCATGTTCCTGCCCGGTTCATTGTTAGATTTCATTCTGTCCTCGGTCTCTGTTTAGAGTTCCCTGTTTCCGTCACGCCCCTCTGATTATCTTCTCACTCCACTCATCTGACATTGTGTCCTCATCTCTACAGTTATATATTTTTTTGTTTCTGTTTAACACTTCCTTTGGTTTTTATGTGCATCTACTGTGAATCTTATTTAACTACAGTCCTCCTGTTTTGAATCACTAGCAGTTAGTTTTTGCTAACAGTTAGCTTGCGTTAGCATACATGTAAACTCCTTTGAGGGTTCACCTGTATAACCAAGTGATAAAATCAACACAAAATCCTTATAACCTCCAAATCGCACAAAAATCAGTTTTATTACAGTACACACAACTGCATGGCGGTATCACATAACTAGGGTTTGTCCACATATTAGTAACTAACACCAGGGATCTCCATAGGCTCGTTTATGGTGGAAGTCCTCCACAGTTACATTCTCTTGCTCCACAGTAAAATCGCTTGGTATTTTGTACAAATTCAATATATTTCCCTCATGGGCGCAATTTGGTAGGGGATAGGGGGGACATGTCCCCCCCAACCTTTTCAACCGGGGGGACAGAATATGGTATGCCCCCCCACCTTCTGACATATATGTGTGTACTTGAAACATGCTATGTCAGTCTTATGTGCAAACCATGTCAGAATAGTATCTTTGTTTCTGCAAGTTTGTATTTTTAGCAGCATTGACTTGTTTACACCTGTTTCTTGTTTGTCACTGTTGGGTATTTTCTCCTCCAAACATTTTTAAAACCTTTAACAAGACAAACAGAGTCAAGAAACACCAGTGAGACAGAAAGTCAAATATTACGCGCGGAGTGCGGCCAGGCTGTACACCAAGGCTACACTAAAGTCTGGCCTGCTTTTCCGCTCTTTTTATTAAGAGACGCCCTCATCACATAAACAAGAAACTTGTCCTAAGGGTGGGGGTAATGACGCAAGACAAGTTTCTTCCCATAACATAAACGCATACGTCAAGTGCAGCTGTAAGGAAGAACACTTCAGGTCAGCACATCTCGTTCGTCTGTTGCAGTTATCAGCTGTTTTGCATCTGCCTGGAACACTAAGCATCACAATCAGTCAAAATTCAACCTTCAGTTCTTTTACTCCCAGTCGTTAGCGGCTACGAAAACAAAGTTATGTTATAACAATAAGTACATCCAGTCCTTCATTCCCAGTTCAGATTGACCCCAGAGTGCTAAAACAAAATTGAATTCTCAGGATTGCATTAAGACAGGTGCAAAACAGCACATCTCCGTTCTCATGAGAAAGAAGACAAAGCTAAAACAAGGTTGAATAACACGTACGTTCTCAGGGTGAAGTGCAAAACAGCACAACACCGTTCTCATGAGAAAGAAGACAAATGTACAAACGTTTAACAGTGATAACATATATACAAAATCTTTAACATTCCCCTCCTGTTTATCGCCTGTTAAACATACAGTAGGCATCACTCAGCTTAGCACTTCTTTTTGAGATTTTCACTAAGAGGTTCATCATGGTATGTTTTCTCTATAGGCTTACACCCCAGAGGTGATGTCATCATTGTCACCATCATCGGTGTCTGGGTCATCATACTTCCATTGGTCTGGGTACAGGTCAGGAGAGCCATCGTCCTCCTTGTCGTCACCTGTCCCCAGAAGTGGATATGATGCTGGACCCCCTCCTGGTCCTGGACTTATTGCTGTGGTTATCATTCTATTTACAAGGCCTCGGAGACATGGAATACAACAACATCCACACAATGTTAGAATTGCAGCAAATACTGCTATAGACACTAATAGTGAAGAAATCAAAGACCTCCATTTTCCCATCCCTTCCAGCCACCAATCCCAGCCTTCGGTGTTTACTCCACTGTGCTCTTTCATCTTCCTGTTCAACGTCCTCAGCCCGTCAATGGCTTGAGTGAGACTGCCGTCTGCAGCCGTGTTGTTGGGAATGAATGTGCAGCATTGTTCTCCGAACATGGCACAAACACCTCCTTTCTCTGCCAACAACATATCCAGAGCAATACGATTCTGGAAGGCCATAAGGGACGTGGCTTCTAACTGTGAATGGACAGCCTTAAATCCTTCCTCAGTCCAATTTCCTAATTTCTGTACATTGTAGTGGATGTAGTTTATTCTGTCCACGTTTTTATTAATTGAGCACCACCAACAGATGGAAGATTCGAATCCAGCTGCTATTTGATTAACCAGTTTATACTCGTCAGGCACTCCCCTGGGGACTCCTATTGCGTCAATATATGTTGGATTTCCCACTCCTTTCCAATCTCTTTTCACTCTATGTCTGGCTATGCCTTTCTGCCAATCTTCAGGAATAAGAGAGGCTGCATATGTCGTAACGTCTTCAGGGGTCATGGGTATGGCTTCAACTGGTAACAATAATGATATTAAGGCACAATAACCTGACACATTCCGTGGCAGTCTGTCAAAGATTCTGTTATCACCACACCACCACCATACGTCACTCCTCCCGACAGGTTTGAATGTGGGAGTACTATGGACCACATTCTTACACCAGGCGGTGTGGTTTAAGCTACCCAAAGTCTTACTTGTCCCTGTCAAGTGTACACATGTATGGTTAGCATGCCCAACTTTGGTTGAGAATAAAGGTTTGATCTTAGTCAATTTGGTCACTGGATAGATCTTGTCCCACTTAAAACATTTGTTGTTTGCCGCAATGTATGTCTGTGTCATAGCAGTCAGTAGACAGTCTTTGGGTAATGCTGCCGGTATTACCTGTAATATAGGTCTGGGTCCCATACACACAACACAGTCCTTCTTTGCTGCTAGTCCTGCTTGTTCTGCCATTAAAAGCCAATTGTTATTTTGTCCACTAATTCCTGTAGTTACTAGGAACCAGTCATCTGCCTTCATGTCTTTTGTGCCTTGTACGGACACCCCCTTTGCTTGTATGGACACCCCCTTTGACGTACTTAAGTCGGTCAATATTGGTTGCTGTACTCTATCTGTTTCACAGAGGAAGAAATGGAAATACGGATCTTTCCCTTGTTTGTATACCCAAAGGAGGAACAACCAACAGTCTCCCTCTATATCAGGTGGGAATATGGTTCCTTTTTCTGTGGTATTCACCACTATAGACAGCTTATCATCTGTTTGATACATTTTGAGACTTTGACTCTGGTACTTAGCCCACTCGGTTTGTGCCCATCTTGGTGTCCATCTACTCCATTCATCGGCTACCAACGTTTCCCATCTCCTATCTTGTTGATCGTTGGTCATATACCATGAGAAACTATTTCCGTAATTAGTCCCTCTGTCACCATCCGGCATTCCATGGGTAAGAGCACTATATGGTACAGAGATGATCACAGAAGTATTTCTAGGAATGCAGGCCTGTACACCAAATCGGTATGCATTATTCCCATCACAGCTATGTACTGTGGCATTGATTATCGGACTGGGGTCTTTGTTACTTCTTTTTGGTCTCTGCAATCTGTGGATGTGATCCTTATTATCATGTCCCGTGCTCATGGCTTTTAATAATAATCCCAATTCAAAAAAGAAAAGTAGCATAACAAGGACTGTCCGTGGGGTCCAGAAACCCTCGTTCTTTTTATTTTTTTCTTTCGCCATTTCTGCACACTACAGCACACCTATGTTCAGAACAGTGGCTTCTTAATGTCTTCTGCTAGCTTTCGTGTCTAACCTGGATCTTAACACCAAGCTCACACACTATTACTAGTCTTATCCTACTGTTCTTACTGTTTGTCTGTGTCTGCACAAATGACTTTCTTACAGTGAGTTAAATGAATCCATGTACTTCTTTCCCCAATTTTCAAAGCTGTGGGTGTTGTGAGTAGTACTTGATAGGGCCCTTCCCATTTAGGTGAATGCCAGTGTTTTCTCTTGATGCTTCTTATCAACACCCAGTCTCCAGGTACCACTTTAGGGTCATCCTGTGGAGAAATGGGATCATCAGTGTTTGGAACTCTCCCTCGTTGTCCTTCTAACATTTTTCTCATGTAATCCGCCAAATTGGCTTCCTCAGGTACATCCCAAATTTGTCCATAATATGGCAATCGATATTTTCTGCCAAACAATGTTTCATACGGTGTCAACCCCATGGTACTAGTTATGTTTATATACATTTTTACCAAATCTACACTATGCGTCCATGGTCTGCCTGTTTCCTCCATTGTCTTTCTAAGTCTGTTTTTTACTGTTCCATTCATCCTTTCCACTAATCCGGCGCTTTGTGGATGATAAGCACAATGATTTTTGAGATTAACCTGTAGTGCTTCTCCTACGTATTGCACTATTGTATTAACAAAATGCGCTCCGTTATCTGAATAGACTGTTTCTGGTATTCCAAATCGTGGGATGATGTCTTTGCATAATGCTTTAGCCACTGTAAGTGAATCTGCATGTTTTGTAGGGAACAATTCTACCCATTTTGAGAAGGCATCAATTATGACTAAACAAAATTCCTTCCCTTCATGTTTACTCAGCTGTATATAATCCATATGAATCACTTGAAAGGGATATTGTGGTGTCTACAATGCTGTTTTGCATATGCATCGAACCCATAAAGACAAAAAATAGATTGCAATTGCGATATCATACCCCCTGATGAGACATGCGTCACGCCATGGCTCATAATAGCTGCCCATTTAAACATATTTTTTGGCAATATGGGTTTCTTTTGTGGTCATACGTACAAATCATTTGCATACGTAGCGCCTTTAGCCATCCACATTTGTTTTTCTCTGTCTGTTGCCTGCTGTTGCATGTCAGCAAGCAGTGTACGACCTATATACAAATCTGGAGTTGTTTCCTGTATAACAAAAATAGAAGAAGCTGCTGCTGCCTCTTTTGCTACTCTGTCAGCAAAATCATTTCCTTTTGAAATACTGTCAGAGCCTTTGGTGTGAGCCGCACATTTGCATATAGCAATTTGTTGAGGCAACTTCACAGCTTGCAGTACTGCAGTTAGGAGAGTGGCATGAGTCACTGGCTTTCCAGATGATGTCACCATTCCACGCTCCTCCCACAGTTTTGCAAACACATGCACTGTGCTGAAAGCGTACTGGCTGTCTGTATAAATTGTTACAGCCGTACCTTGAAACAGATAGCAAGCTGCAGTTAAAGCAACTAATTCAGCTGCTTGTGCTGAAAATGACGATGGCAATGAAGCAGAATCTAATACTTCTGAATTTGTGACGACAGCATATCCAGATTGCGTTTGTCCATAAGCATTTTTGGTGGAAGAACCATCCACATACACGATTGTACTGTTTGGGATGGGTGTGTCCCGGAGGTCTGGGCGTGCTTTTGTACAAACTGTTGCTACATCAAGACAATTGTGCGGCTCGCCATCCTCAGGTAAAGGTATTAATGTGGAGGGATTCAATGTTGTACATCGCTCTACCGTAAGGTGTGGTTGTGATAATAGCAAGGACATACACGAAAGATGTCTTGCTGGGGACAAAAGGCTCATGTTTGTCTGCAACAGAAGTGCAGAGACTGTATGTGGAACTTTCAATGTCAGCTGATGGAATAGAACAACATTACTGCTACTTTGAACAGCCATAGAGGCTGCAACAACAGCCTGTACGCATGGTGGTAAAGCACTTGCTACTGCATCCAATTTAGATGAGTAGTAGGCAACTGGCCTTAATTTTGAGCCATACACTTGAACCAAAACACTAGTCATGAACTTATTCTTACAATCCACTGTTTGAGTAAATGGTTTACTATAATCTGGTAGTGCCAAAACTGTGGATGACACTAATGTTTGTTTTACTTTTACAAAGGCTTCCTCAGCATCTTTGTTCCATTCCAACACGGTTGACATTGAAATATCATCTTTGTACATCAAATCAGAAAGTGGACTAGTCAATTCTGCATAGCAGGGAATCCATGCCCTGCAGTAATTAGTCAGTCCAAGAAATGACATCATCTGCTTTTTGGTCTGTGGTTTCGGAGCACGTAAAATTGCTTCCTTCCTGTCAGACAGGATCGTGCGCCCTGTGGCTGATAATTCATGTCCTAAATATTTTACTTTATCCCTACACAACTGAACTTTGTTTCTACTCACTCTGTGGCCATTGTCAAATAAGAAACATAATAATGCTACTGTGTCAGTTATGCAGTTTTCTCGTGTGTCAGAGGCAATCAAAATGTCATCAACATACACCAATAGTTGGCTATCTGCCGGTGGAACGAAATTGGCTAAACATGCTGACATGACTTGAGAATAAATAGTTGGACTTTCTGCGTAACCCTGCGGTAATCTGGTGAATGTATATCGTTGTCCTTGAAAGGTAAAAGCAAACCAGAATTGACTATCTGGGTGTACTGGCACAGAGAAAAATGCATTACTTATGTCAATTACTGAGAAACTATTAGAATTTGGTCTCAGCAAATTTAACAAGGTGTGTGGATCTGGAACACATGGTGCTCTTTTAATCACAGCAGCATTTACTGCCTGCAGATCTTGAATCATTCTCCATCCCACTGAGGGCGGAGCCTTTTTCACAGGAAATATGGGTGTGTTACATGGTGAATCTGGACATGGCACTATTACTCCTGCTGTTAACAAATCCTCTATTACTGGCATGATTCCTTCAATTGCATCAGGTTTCAATGGATACTGTCTTACACATGGTCTGTATTCTGTTTTTGGTCTTATAACTACAGGTTGTGCATTTTTAATCAGTCCTACGTCTGAAGGACCTGTTGTCCACAATCCTGATGGTACAGAAGAGAGAAGATCATCTTCTTCAGGACTCAACTGAAACACTCAGGATTGTGAAGTGGACACATCAATATGTGTTCCAGCTGTCAGCACCAATGAGACATTAACTGGCACTTTATACAATTTAGTTGATGGACTGAACTCCGTTCGTGGGCCAATTCTGCTCCAATCAGAGGCTGACAAAGCTGTTATGACTGTCAGTCCCAATTCTTGCCATTCTGTCAAATATGGCTTACAAAGTGACACATGTAATGGCATACCTGTGAATCTCAATGTTAAAACATCTTCAGTGGCGCCTGTTACTGTTATGACAGCTGTTGAGTTGCCATCATGAATCAAATCGGTCATTGTCAGCTTCACAGGTGAAACGTTTTTCAATTTGTTTTCATAGTCACCATCCGGACCTGGAGGATCTTTATGCCACATTGTGACATGCAGGTCAGGTGGTGACATCTGTTGTTCAGGATTTTTTAGTAGGGCTGTCGCTTGCAAGACGACATCTTACCCCATCCTGCAGCATCTTCTTCTGAAATGTCAAATGTATAGTAATAGTGGAATGTGGGGTCATCGCTTTCTTCTCTTACCATGTTAACGCCTCCTGTGCGTTCAACAACTAATTTCCCTTGTTTCACAATTATGGACAAGCCCAATGCAGTCAATCCGTCTCGTCCTAGGAGGTTAACTGGACATTGTGGCATGTTCAACACTGACATAGTACATGTCAGGCCAAATGGATCCGTCAACGTTATGGGTTTAGTGATAGGGACGTCTGATGGTTGTCCATTTGCAGAGCAAACCCTAAAGATTTCGTTGCTTAATTGATGGACAGGTATGTTGTCATTACATGTGGTTCTACATGCTCCTGTATCACAAAGGAATGTCACTGGTCGTCCATTTACCAACAAAGTCACTTCTGGTTTTGGTACCGGATTTCCCAGTAAGGCACACAGATCCATATCACAATCAGACTGCCTATCTGATGTGGAATCATGGATTATGGATTCTAGTCATTGTGGATACTGTGGCTGCGGAGGATTATTCCGTTGTGGAATTCCTCCTGCTGCTCCCTCAGTAGGTGGATTCGGACAATTTCTATACATATGTCCCTCTCTTCCACAGTTCCAACAAATCAGGGGACCACGTGGTGGCCCTCCCTGTCTGGGCTGCTGTTGTGGTTGCCATGGTCCTTGACGTTGTGGCTGTCCACCTTGTCTGTTTTGCCATGGCTTTTGGGGGCGTTTGCACTGCTTCTGCTGTCTTAAGTTACCCTGTTGGTAACATATTTCATCATCTCCGTGTGCTACATACACTCCTTTGTTGCTGTTCCCTGTCTTTTTCTGCTTTAAGACTCCTTCTGCATGACAGCAGTGTGTATGTGTTTCTTCCAATGTGCCTGTAGGCAATCCAATCCAATGTTTCTGTATCCAAGCTTTTATATCCTTGTTGGAATGTTGGATCAGAGCGTTTTTCAATTGTTGTTCATACACAGGTGTTTCTGGCAATATGCCACTATGGACCCTAAACACATTCTCAAATCTGCACCTAAACTCTGTCCATGGCTCTCCTTCTTTCTGAGTTGTCCTGGTAATTTCAGTATAGTTTATCTTTGGTCCTAACACTCCTTTTGCACGTGTAATCATAGCTTCCACTCTTGTTTTCAAGACTAGATCATCATGTGTCAGTGGTACGCCTTGTTGATCTGCAGGATTCCAGTCTCCGCGTACCTGACTCCATTTAGGGCCACATGCTTTCATCCACACCTGTTGGACTTCAGGTCCACTAAGGTGGTAAGAACTTCTAATGTTTTCTATATCCTGCATAAATCCCTCTATCGACATGTGGCGATGGTATCATGTCGACTGCTGCTTTGATATCATCAGCATTCCATGTTCGATATACGAGCATGGTTGATCGCTGTCCTGCTGTTCCTGCACGAGGATTTGGTACTTCTATCATAGGATAGGCACCTCCCTGATCACTATGTTCCACCATGGGAGGGGCTGTAGGCACTTTTGCTTGACTGCGTGTTTGTGGTTTTTCTGGTTTTTCTCTTTTTACCTTAGGTTTTACTGCCAAATCATACTGTGGTGGCGATACATCGTCATCCTCTGGTAGAGGAGATAAAGGTCTCTTTGTCACCGACGGTCCAGCCGGCGGTGATTGTTGAGGCTGTTCTGGCTCTCTGTGCTGAATTATCACATCTTCTTCTGCCTTACCTACAGCTTTCTTTTTCCTTGCTTTCTCTAATCGTCGCTTCTCTGCTCCTTTCTGTCTGTTCTCTGCTTCTTCCTCCCAAAATGCCACTAAATCTGCCCCTACTTTCTGCATCTTTTTCTCATCACCTTTATGTTCCCGTTCTAACTCCTTCTTCAGCTTCTGTATGCTGATCAGGTTCAGTCGTCCGTCAAAGTCATGTTTATTTATCCAGGTCTCCAATTTCTTTGTTGCTTTTGGATTTTTTGCCTCCATAAATTTCCAGTCGTCAGTTGATAAATTTTCCTTATTTTTAGACGTCTTACCCCCCATTTTTATTATCCCTTGTTATAATTTGGACTTCAGACGGGGGCACACCTAGGGTGTTCTAAATCTGAAGTTTTCACACTTTCTTTGGACGTGACAATTAATTTGCCGTCGTGTGGTTGATTCCTTTCACCTCCCCGTAGGAAGCGGAATCACTTGCCTGCTGCTTCCACACGCACGGTTGTCACTAACGTTGTCCAAAGTATTACACACACACAGTTTTCACACAGTTATTTACACTTGCGCAAAACACTATTTACACATAGAAACACTTTTAATAATCGTACGCGCATTCTTATGTCAGGGGAGCTCACCCTCCTGTGAAATTTAACTAATGTCCTGCATTAGGGGACTCCGCCGTCCCTGCCAAATTTAACTGCTTTTTTACAGTGCACATATTTCTACCCGGGATTTCCTTTACGTATTAAAACAGAGGAGTCCGTATCCTCCTTCCGGAATTTAACTACTTGCGTCCCTCGCAACCGTAGAGGAGTCTGCCCTCCTTACAGAGTTTAACTGTGTTTCATTAACAGACGATTCTGTATCATCGCTTACGGAGTTTAACTGTTTTATGTGATCACTTTTATCCCCTACCGGTACGCGTATATAAACAGAGGAGTCCGCACCCTCCTTACAGAGTTTAACTGTGTTTCATTAACAGACGATTCTGTATCATCGCTTGCGGAATTTAACTGTTTTATGTGATCTGATCACCACTCACTCAGTACTGTTTACAAAGAAATTTTACTCACTGACTCGACTTCCTGTCTGTCTTCTTCGGGAAAATCTCGTCAACCAGACGATGCCAACGGTGGCCGACAATTGCAGACACGATCAATCGATCGGACCTTGGCCAAGGATTTACGTCTGGACTTGGCGACCTCCGCTGGACACCTCCGGTATTGTTGAGATCCCGGACTGAGCCCCCAGTCAATGTTGGGTATTTTCTCCTCCAAACATTTTTAAAACCTTTAACAAGACAAACAGAGTCAAGAAACACCAGTGAGACAGAAAGTCAAATATTACGCGCGGAGTGCGGCCAGGCTGTACACCAAGGCTACACTAAAGTCTGGCCTGCTTTTCCGCTCTTTTTATTAAGAGACGCCCTCATCACATAAACAAGAAACTTGTCCTAAGGGTGGGGGTAATGACGCAAGACAAGTTTCTTCCCGTAACATAAACGCATACGTCAAGTGCAGCTGTAAGGAAGAACACTTCAGGTCAGCACATCTCGTTCGTCTGTTGCAGTTATCAGCTGTTTTGCATCTGCCTGGAACACTAAGCATCACAATCAGTCAAAATTCAACCTTCAGTTCTTTTACTCCCAGTCGTTAGCGGCTACGAAAACAAAGTTATGTTATAACAATAAGTACATCCAGTCCTTCATTCCCAGTTCAGATTGACCCCAGAGTGCTAAAACAAAATTGAATTCTCAGGATTGCATTAAGACAGGTGCAAAACAGCACATCTCCGTTCTCATGAGAAAGAAGACAAAGCTAAAACAAGGTTGAATAACACGTACGTTCTCAGGGTGAAGTGCAAAACAGCACAACACCGTTCTCATGGGAAAGAAGACAAATGTACAAACGTTTAACAGTGATAACATATATACAAAATCTTTAACAGTCACATTCTGAATTTTCTGGGACTGCATTTGCCCAGATTTGAAACCAAAAATAGTTGCCTCTAGGGACTAGTGTCTACACATAAGTATCAATGGACCACATGCTAATTTACTAAATTCTGAAAGTTAGAAAAGGAAATCAGAAAAGCTATCTGGGACCTCAGAAAGTCCATCTGCAATTATTGCTTGATCTCCAAAATCAGTCTATGCAAGCGAAATTATGTTCAGTGTTGTCATTAGTGCCACTTCGAAAATTAAATTCATGATAAGTAATTTATCCTAAACTTATGATCTGTTGTTTTTTCAAACTTATGCAAAAACAAATCTTGAGAAAAAAAAATACAGTATGTGATAGTTAATAATTATTAAGAGCCTGTTCTTTCATATTTATGAATACATTTTGTGACAAGTGACAAAGTTTTATTCGGCACACAAAATATTCAAATAGAAAAAAAAAAAAAGAACAATTCCACAAACAAACACAGACAAAACTAGTGAGTCTGAAAGGGTGTGGGCTGAAGCAAAGCTTATTAGCACCCACCCCTGCTAGTACAAGTCCAACAATTCTAATCAGTCATATTTACATAAATATAAATTCACTACTACATGTCGACACACAGACATACACATCAATATACTATTCACTTATAATTATATTTATATAGTACCAGATCACAAGAAAGTCAAATCAAGGCACTTTACGCCAGTAAGGACTAACCTTACCATTTTACCACATTGCAGTTTTTTTTTTTAATGAAAACTCAACCTATCATTCTTTTTGAGTTCTACACATGTGGTGATACCTTATTTACACCAGGATGTTAATAAAATCAATGCTGGCTGTTCTCAGAATAAAGTACTTATATCCACAGTTTCAAATTGCATAAGTCAAATGGTGTCCACTTTATGGTCTTCTCAAAACATTAAAATTACTGTTCTGGATGCTCAGAATGCATCTGAGCTCATCTAGAAACTGTCTGCCTCTGGGGGCCTTAAGCGGCCCCCAGACCCCCGGCCTATGGGTTTCAGCCCTGTGGGCCTCACACTTTGTCCCTCCCCAATTTCTAGTTCTAAATTGCGCCCTTGATTTCCCTTGAATATAGGGTCACACAGCTGTTCTATTTTTACAGAAACCAGAACTCACAGAGTAACAGATCACTGCTCCTAACTATCTTTGGCCCTACTATCTGGGACTGCTCTGCCCTATGATTGGATATTGGAAAACCATGTGACAGTGAACCAATTGCGATTGGACACTCACATTGCGCACGTCATCACACAGCTTCTATGAGGAGTACAAAGATGGCGGATGGCTGGCCGAAAGTCCGCGGAGTTAAGAAAATCAACAGTTAAAAATAAATTTACAACAGAAAACCCTGAATAGCCGTAAGACTTTATTTGTACGTCCGTATAACTCTGAAACTTGGAAAAATCCATATAATTTACAGACAATCCGTATAGGTTGTTGGACTCTTGCTTGCCTCTACTGGTGGTTGGCTCTCACTGCGGTATTGTATCACTTCCTGTTCCGGAGCACAGCGGTGTTTTTCTGTATCTGTTAGCTGTTTAATCTGCGCAGTTAGATTGATCTAGTTATCTAGATTACGATTTGTTTCCCAGTGTAATCTTTACGTGCCTTAACTAAAGCACTCATTCTGCTGAATCACCTCTAAATTATTTACACATTATTCACTTTGCGTGTTTTTAGGAATCCGCTAGCTTAGCGTAGCTACTAGCTCTTAGCCGATTTAGCATGGCGGCTTCTCCTGTCTCTCCCGCACTTTTCTGCTCTGGGTGTGAAATGTTTAGTTATTCCTCGGCCTCCTTTAGCAGTAATGGTACTTGTAATAAGTGTAGCTTATTCGTAGCTTTGGAGGCCAGGCTGGGCGAATTGGAGACTCGGCTCCACACCGTGGAAAATTCTACAACTAGCCAGGCCCCTGTAGTCGGTGCGGACCAAGGTAGCTTAGCCGCCGTTAGTTCCCCCCTGGCAGATCCCGAGCAGCCGGGAAAGCAGGCTGACTGGGTGACTGTGAGGAGGAAGCGTAGCCCTAAACAGAAGCCCCGTGTACACCGCCAACCCGTTCACATTTCTAACCGTTTTTCCCCACTCGACGACACACCCGCCGAGGATCAAACTCTGGTTATTGGCGACTCTGTTTTGAGAAATGTGAAGTTAGCGACACCAGCAACCATTGTCAATTGTCTTCCGGGGGCCAGAGCAGGCGACATTGAAGGAAATTTGAAACTGCTGGTTAAGGCTAAGCGTAAATTTGGTAAGATTGTAATTCACGTCGGCAGTAATGACACCCGGTTACGCCAATCGGAGGTCACTAAAATTAACATTGAATCGGTGTGTAACTTTGCAAAAACAATGTCGGACTCTGTTGTTTTCTCTGGGCCCCTCCCCAATCAGACCGGGAGTGACATGTTTAGCCGCATGTTCTCCTTGAATTGCTGGCTGTCTGAGTGGTGTCCAAAAAATGAGGTGGGCTTCATAGATAATTGGCAAAGCTTCTGGGGAAAACCTGGTCTTGTTAGGAGAGACGGCATCCATCCCACTTTGGATGGAGCAGCTCTCATTTCTAGAAATCTGGCTAATTTTCTTAAATCCTCCAAACCGTGACTATCCAGGGTTGGGACCAGGAAGCAGAGTTGTAGTCTTACACACCTCTCTGCAGCTTCTCTCCCCCTGCCATCCCCTCATTACCCCATCCCCGTAGAGACGGTGCCTGCTCCCAGACTACCAATAACCAGCAAAAATCTATTTAAGCATAAAAATTCAAAAAGAAAAAATAATATAGCACCTTCTACTGCACCACAGACTAAAACAGTTAAATGTGGTCTATTAAACATTAGGTCTCTCTCTTCTAAGTCCCTGTTGGTAAATGATATAATAATTGATCAACATATTGATTTATTCTGCCTAACAGAAACCTGGTTACAGCAGGATGAATATGTTAGTTTAACTGAGTCAACACCCCCGAGTCACACTAACTGTCAGAATGCTCGTAGCACGGGCCGGGGCGGTGGATTAGCAGCAATCTTCCATTCCAGCTTATTAATTAATCAAAAACCCAGACAGAGCTTTAATTCATTTGAAAGCTTGTCTCTTAGTCTTGTCCATCCAAATTGGAAGTCCCAAAAACCAGTTTTATTTGTTATTATCTATCGTCCACCTGGTCGTTACTGTGAGTTTCTCTGTGAATTTTCAGACCTTTTGTCTGACTTAGTGCTTAGCTCAGATAAGATAATTATCGTGGGCGATTTTAACATCCACACAGATGCTGAGAATGACAGCCTCAACACTGCATTTAATCTATTATTAGACTCTATTGGCTTTGCTCAAAAAGTAAATGAGTCCACCCACCACTTTAATCATATCTTAGATCTTGTTCTGACTTATGGTATGGAAATAGAAGACTTAACAGTATTCCCTGAAAACTCCCTTCTGTCTGATCATTTTTTAATAACATTTACATTTACTCTGATGGACTACCCAGCAGTAGGGAATAAGTTTCATTACACTAGAAGTCTTTCAGAAAGTGCTGTAACTAGGTTTAAGGATATGATTCCTTCTTTATGTTCTCTAATGCCATATACCAACACAGTGCAGAGTAGCTACCTAAACTCTGTAAGGGAGATAGAGTATCTCGTCAATAGTTTTACATCCTCATTGAAGACAACTTTGGATGCTGTAGCTCCTCTGAAAAAGAGAGCTTTAAATCAGAAGTGCCTGACTCCGTGGTATAACTCTCAAACTCGTAGCTTAAAGCAGATAACCCGTAAGTTGGAGAGGAAATGGCGTCTCACTAATTTAGAAGATCTTCACTTAGCCTGGAAAAAGAGTCTGTTGCTCTATAAAAAAGCCCTCCGTAAAGCTAGGACATCTTTCTACTCATCACTAATTGAAGAAAATAAGAACAACCCCAGGTTTCTTTTCAGCACTGTAGCCAGGCTGACAAAGAGTCAGAGCTCTATTGAGCTGAGTATTCCATTATCTTTAACTAGTAATGAGTTCATGACTTTCTTTGCTAACAAAATTTTAACTATTAGAGAAAAAATTACTCATAACCATCCCAAAGACGTATCGTTATCTTTGGCTGCTTTCAGTGATGCCGGTATTTGGTTAGACTCTTTCTCTCCGATTGTTCTGTCTGAGTTATTTTCATTAGTTACTTCATCCAAACCATCAACATGTTTATTAGACCCCATTCCTACCAGGCTGCTCAAGGAAGCCCTACCATTATTTAATGCTTCAATCTTAAATATGATCAATCTATCTTTGTTAGTTGGCTATGTACCACAGGCTTTTAAGGTGGCAGTAATTAAACCATTACTTAAAAAGCCATCACTTGACCCAGCTATCTTAGCTAATTATAGGCCAATCTCCAACCTTCCTTTTCTCTCAAAAATTCTTGAAAGGGTAGTTGTAAAACAGCTAACTGATCATCTGCAGAGGAATGGTCTATTTGAAGAGTTTCAGTCAGGTTTTAGAATTCATCATAGTACAGAAACAGCATTAGTGAAGGTTACAAATGATCTTCTTATGGCCTCGGACAGTGGACTCATCTCTGTGCTTGTTCTGTTAGACCTCAGTGCTGCTTTTGATACTGTTGACCATAAAATTTTATTACAGAGATTAGAGCATGCCATAGGTATTAAAGGCACTGCGCTGCGGTGGTTTGAATCATATTTGTCTAATAGATTACAATTTGTTCATGTAAATGGGGAATCTTCTTCACAGACTAAAGTTAATTATGGAGTTCCACAAGGTTCTGTGCTAGGACCAATTTTATTCACTTTATATATGCTTCCCTTAGGCAGTATTATTAGACGGTATTGCTTAAATTTCATTGTTACGCAGATGATACCCAGCTTTATCTATCCATGAAGCCAGAGGACACACACCAATTAGCTAAACTGCAGGATTGTCTTACAGACATAAAGACATGGATGACCTCTAATTTCCTGCTTTTAAACTCAGATAAAACTGAAGTTATTGTTCTTGGCCCCACAAATCTTAGAAACATGGTGTCTAACCAGATCCTTACTCTGGATGGCATTACCCTGACCTCTAGTAATACTGTGAGAAATCTTGGAGTCATTGTTGATCAGGATATGTCATTCAAAGCGCATATTAAACAAATATGTAGGACTGCTTTTTTGCATTTACGCAATATCTCTAAAATCAGAAAGGTCTTGTCTCAGAGTGATGCTGAAAAACTAATTCATGCATTTATTTCCTCTAGGCTGGACTATTGTAATTCATTATTATCAGGTTGTCCTAAAAGTTCCCTAAAAAGCCTTCAGTTAATTCAAAATGCTGCAGCTAGAGTGCTGACGGGGACTAGAAGGAGAGAGCATATCTCACCCATATTGGCCTCTCTTCATTGGCTTCCTGTTAATTCTAGAATAGAATTTAAAATTCTTCTTCTTACTTATAAGGTTTTGAATAATCAGGTCCCATCTTATCTTAGGGACCTCGTAGTACCATATCACCCCAATAGAGCGCTTCGCTCTCAGACTGCAGGCTTACTTGTAGTTCCTAGGGTTTGTAAGAGTAGAATGGGAGGCAGAGCCTTCAGCTTTCAGGCTCCTCTCCTGTGGAACCAGCTCCCAATTCAGATCAGGGAGACAGACACCCTCTCTACTTTTAAGATTAGGCTTAAAACTTTCCTTTTTGCTAAAGCTTATAGTTAGGGCTGGATCAGGTGACCCTGAACCATCCCTTAGTTATGCTGCTATAGACGTAGACTGCTGGGGGGGTTCCCATGATGCACTGTTTCTTTCTCTTTTTGCTCTGTATGCACCACTCTGCATTTAATCATTAGTGATCGATCTCTGCTCCCCTCCACAGCATGTCTTTTTCCTGGTTCTCTCCCTCAGCCCCAACCAGTCCCAGCAGAAGACTGCCCCTCCCTGAGCCTGGTTCTGCTGGAGGTTTCTTCCTGTTAAAAGGGAGTTTTTCCTTCCCACTGTAGCCAAGTGCTTGCTCACAGGGGGTCGTTTTGACCGTTGGGGTTTTACATCATTATTGTATGGCCTTGCCTTACAATATAAAGCGCCTTGGGGCAACTGTTTGTTGTGATTTGGCGCTATATAAAAAAAAAATTGATTGATTGATTGATAGGTTGACATGTATGCGTTAGCTAGGTCGACACCCCCCCCCCAATTTCTTTCATGACTGTTTCTACCAGTCTAATACTTTTGTTAGTTTTTCAGTGTAACTGCTGTGAATTGTAGCTCATTATTTTACTCTTGTGTGAAACTTAGGAGTGGTTTTCTCTTAGAAGTTTTTCTTCCTCTCCTCCTTAGCGGTTAGCTTGTGCTAGCTTGGCTATACTCTTTTTCTGATTGCACAAAGTACACTACACTTTACATAAATCCTGCATGATGCTGGCAGATAGGGTGGCTCTTTTAGAGAGCCGTGTCCGTAAGCAAGAACACCTTCTTAGCTCAATGGTTAGATGTTACGGGCACTCCAGATGAGGTTAATGTTGGCCATCTACCATGCCCATTAGCATCAGCCTAGAAACACTGGCTGTGGAGGATGGCTTTCGGACTGGGGTTAGGTGGAGGACGTCATGTAGGGCTTGGTGCCAGGTTGTGGTACCCCGATCACACTCCCACTACAAACTGTGAACTGGTTTTCTCCCTTGAATATGCCTGATGTGAATTCTCTGAGCCCACAGGTGACTTCCACTCCTATCTCCAGGCCAAAGTGCCAGGCTTTAGTGATAGGGGATTCTATCACCCACAAAGTCAGGTTAGAGACGCCGGCTGATGTTAAATGTATTCCTGGGACAAGAGCACCCGACATTGCCTCCCATCTTAGGATGCTGACGCTGCAGAAGGGTAGACAGACAAAAGAACATGACACTAGATACAGTCACATAGTTATTCACGTTGGTGCCAATTATGTCAGGAAGAAGCACTCCGAGGTCACAAAAATGGACATAGAGAGGACTTGTGCCCTTGCCAGAAAGATGTGTCCACATCGATTAGTAGTCTCTGGTCCCCTCTGTTTAAACTGTTTAAGGACCTGTGGCCCACTCTTGGGCCAACTGTGTTGGAAATTATGAATATCTCATTAATTTCTGGATCTGTTCCTAAATGTTTCAAATCTGCAGTGATTAAACCATTACTTAAGAAACCTAATCTTGACCCTAGTGTATTGAAAAACTAAAGTGGTGAATGATCTTCTGCTTGCAATGGATTCAGACACCACTACGGTTCTAGTGTTGTTAGATCTCAGTGCTGCTTTTGATACCGTGGATCATCATATTCTACTTGATAGGCTGGAAAATCATTTTGGGATTACTGGGAGTGCCCTTGCATGGCTGACGTCATACCTGACCAGTCGTTCTCACTGTGTTTTATACAGTAACACTATCTCTAACCTTAGTAACATGAAATTTGGGGTTCCACAAGGGTCCATGTTAGGCCCCCTGCTTTTCTCCCTTTATATAGCACCCCTTGGGCACATATTGCGGTGTTTTTTGATTACCTTTCACTGCTATGCTGATGATACTCAGTTATACATGCCGATAACTGCTGGTAATCTCAGCCACATAAAATTTGTATCAGTGAGAAGCTGGGTGTCTAACAACTCCCTTCTTTTAAACTCTGATAAGACTGAAATGATTTTTCCTGGTCCAGTGAGACATCGGCATCAATTTGACCAGCTAACGTTTAGTGTATATCAGGCTGTGAGGGTGCCTGGCATCTGAAGAGGGTGGACCCTCAATGTAGACTCCCAGACCAGGCATAGGTGTAAAAGAAGTAGTTGTCTTTATTCCAGGCTCAGGTATGGTACATTGGTTATCAATCAGCGGAGCAACGGTACAAGCAGGGCTAGGCAAAAATGCAGTCATGGACAAGCAGGGTTCAGTGGCATGAGCAAACACAAACATCAGGGTTGAGGCAAATAGGCACGGTCAAAAATACAAAGCAGGTTTGAGGTACACAGCTAGACAAAACAGGACTGAGAAAAGAGCCGGAATGTGTACAGAGACAACAAACTGGCAGAGTGGGCACCTTGCATGGCAGCAGCCTCACATTGGGGTGAATGTGAGGCATTAATGTGTAAAGTGCTTTGAACATCTGATGCAGATGGAAATGCGCTATATAAATGCAGTCCATTTACCATTTAGAGATGTGGTGGCTAGGAGGAGTTTAAATAGGTTGGTGTTAGCAAGGTGCACGTGCAGGTGAACAATCTAGAAAGGGGGCATGGCTGAAGGACAAAGATTGTGCATGAGGCAAAATAGTGAGGAAGGACTACACAAAGTGGAGTGATGAAAGAGACAAATATGGAAAATGGAAACACGAAACAGAAAGAGTCACAGTGAGAGACGAGGACACAAGAGCTGATACAGGAGCATGGAGTGAGGAAAAACAGAGATCAAAGATTAATCAGAAACAGAGGGCAGAATACAAAACGTATATGAACAGGACCTGAACTGAGCATGAACCATCAGAAAATAAACACTAAGACAAAACTAAACTGGATCTGACTCAGAAAACAAAATGACGACATAAACTATAAATAAAACAGAGACTCAGTGATAAAGCAAAATGAACAAGTGGAACTTAAACAATGAAAACACAACTGACAGAACAAAACAAGAATGGAACTGAACTATGGCTAGAATATGAAAAGTAATAAAGAAACAAAGTGGCAAAGCCAAAACAGAACAGAGAATAAACTTGGGACAAAAACAAAACAACTAATAAATCAAAGCCGGGGCAGACGGTGAGTAAAAGAAAGAGGAAAAAATAGAATCAAAACCCAGATCCAGGCTGAAAGCTGACCGCCTCGGCTCATGTGTCATACATCACATTGACAAAGTGGGGAACCTTGAGGTAACTTTGATCCTATGTTGGCCTTTGACCTCCACATTAGAGATATTACTAGGACTGCTTTCTTCCACCTGCAAAATATATGTATAAAAATATATATAAAATATATATATATGTATCAAAGATTCGTCCCATCCTGTCTATGGCTGATGCTGAGACCCTGATCCATGCGTTTATCTCTTCTAGATTGGACTACTGTAATGTTCTATTTTCTGGTTTACCACAGTCCAGCATTAGGGCTCTCCAACTGGTTCAAAATGCTGCAACCAGACTTTTGACAGGAAGCAGAAAGTTTGACCACATTACACCCATTTTGGCGTCTCTTCACTGGCTTCCTGTCCCAGTGAGATCAGATTTTAAGGTTCTGCTACTAACCTAAAAAACTGTTCATAGACTGGCACCTCCCTACTTAGCTGGTTTTTTATAATTGTTGTATGGCCTTGCCTTGCAATGTGGAGCGCCTTGGGGCAACTGTTTGTTGTGATTTGGCGCTATATAAGAAAAAAGTTGATTGATTGACCTAATTAAACCCTACGTACCGGCCTAGACGTTGCATTCTCAGGGTGCAGGACTACTTTGTGTCCCTAGGGTGAATAAGAAGTCTGCGGGTCACAGAGCTTTTGCTTATCGTGCCCCTGTTCTGTGGAATGATCTCCCTGTGTCAATAAAACAGTCAGATTCTGTGGAGACTTTCAAGTCCAGACTTAAGACGCACTTATTTTCTCTTTCGTATGACTAGCATACTGGTACAGTTTTGTTGTCTGCTTTTTACTCTTTTAATTCATTTTATTAGTAATTGTAGCGGGCCGCAGCCTCAGCTTTACCTAAATTCTGAGTCTTTTAGTGAAGTTTAGGGCTAGTGCGGCGATCACCTTAGTATTTCTTGTGTTTTTCTTGTTGTTTAATGCTGACAAATTATACAGTATTTGTTGTTTTTCTGATGTCTGATTGTGTTTTTTCTCTCTGTTTGAGGTGCAGCTTCATCCAGAGATGTGTGTGTTGTCTGTTCCAGAAACCTTCCTGTGCACTGGCAACATTTCCTGTATATTCGTTTTGTAATTTGTGTCTGTATCATGGCCCAAGCAGAGTCTGGTCTGCTTGAGGTTTCTTCCTCAGAGGGAGTTTTTTTCTTCTCACTGTCACCTGTGTTCTTGCTCTGGGGGATGTAAGGTTAGATCTTACTTGTGTGAAGCACCTTGAGGCAACTTTGTTGTGATTTGTTGCTATATAAATGAAAATAAATTGAAAGTGAAAAATGTAAATAGACTTCCTATAAAATCTAGAATATAAACCTTTCCTGTGAACATGAAAGTTTTCCTTTTTGATAAAGCTAAGAGCAATTATTGTTGATTACTTTTGTTTTTATTTCATTTGCCAAGGACGTAATAAAGTCATTGGTCGTCAATAGTTTTACATCCTCATTGAAGACAACTTTGGATGCTGTAGCTCCTCTGAAAAAGAGAGCTTTAAATCAGAAGTGTCTGACTCCGTGGTATAACTCACAAACTCGTAGCTTAAAGCAGATAACCCGTAAGTTGGAGAGGAAATGGCGTCTCACTAATTTAGAAGATCTTCACTTAGCCTGGAAAAAGAGTCTGTTGCTCTATAAAAAAGCCCTCCGTAAAGCTAGGACATCTTTCTACTCATCACTAATTGAAGAAAATAAGAACAACCCCAGGTTTCTTTTCAGCACTGTAGCCAGGCTGACAAAGAGTCAGAGCTCTATTGAGCTGAGTATTCCATTAACTTTAACTAGTAATGACTTCATGACTTTCTTTGCTAATAAAATTTTAACTATTAGAGAAAAAATTACTCATAACCATCCCAAAGACGTATCGTTATCTTTGGCCATCAGTGATGCCGGTATTTGGTTAGACTCTTTCTCTCCGATTGTTCTGTCTGAGTTATTTTCATTAGTTACTTCATCCAAACCATCAACATGTTTATTAGACCCCATTCCTACCAAGCTGCTCAAGGAAGCCCTACCATTATTTAATGCTTCGATCTTAAATATGATCAATCTGTCTTTGTTAGTTGGCTATGTACCACAGGCTTTTAAGGTGGCAGTAATTAAACCATTACTTAAAAAGCCATCACTTGACCCAGCTATTTTAGCTAATTATAGGCCAATCTCCAACCTTCCTTTTCTCTCAAAAATTCTTGAAAGGGTAGTTGTAAAACAGCTAACTGATCATCTGCAGAGGAATGGTCTATTTGAAGAGTTTCAGTCAGGTTTTAGAATTCATCATAGTACAGAAACAGCATTAGTGAAGGTTACAAATGATCTTCTTATGGCCTCGGACAGTGGACTCATCTCTGTGCTTGTTCTGTTAGACCTCAGTGCTGCTTTTGATACTGTTGACCATAAAATTTTATTACAGAGATTAGAGCATGCCATAGGTATTAAAGGCACTGCGCTGCGGTGGTTTGAATCATATTTGTCTAATAGATTACAATTTGTTCATGTAAATGGGGAATCTTCTTCACAGACTAAAGTTAATTATGGAGTTCCACAAGGTTCAGTGCTAGGACCAATTTTATTCACTTTATACATGCTTCCCTTAGGCAGTATTATTAGACGGTATTGCTTAAATTTTCATTGTTATGCAGATGATACCCAGCTTTATCTATCCATGAAGCCAGAGGACACACACCAATTAGCTAAACTGCAGGATTGTCTTACAGACATAAAGACATGGATGACCTCTAATTTCCTGCTTTTAAACTCAGATAAAACTGAAGTTATTGTACTTGGCCCCACAAATCTTAGAAACATGGTGTCTAACCAGATCCTTACTCTGGATGGCATTACCCTGATCTCTAGTAATACTGTGAGAAATCTTGGAGTCATTTTTGATCAGGATATGTCATTCAAAGCGCATATTAAACAAATATGTAGGACTGCTTTTTTGCATTTACGCAATATCTCTAAAATCAGAAAGGTCTTGTCTCAGAGTGATGCTGAAAAACTAATTCATGCATTTATGTCCTCTAGGCTGGACTATTGTAATTCATTATTATCAGGTTGTCCTAAAAGTTCCCTAAAAAGCCTTCAGTTAATTCAAAATGCTGCAGCTAGAGTACTGACGGGGACTAGAAGGAGAGAGCATATCTCACCCATATTGGCCTCTCTTCATTGGCTTCCTGTTAATTCTAGAATAGAATTTAAAATTCTTCTTCTTACTTATAAGGTTTTGAATAATCAGGTCCCATCTTATCTTAGGGACCTCGTAGTACCATATCACCCCAATAGAGCGCTTCGCTCTCAGACTGCAGGCTTACTTGTAGTTCCTAGGGTTTGTAAGAGTAGAATGGGAGGCAGAGCCTTCAGCTTTCAGGCTCCTCTCCTGTGGAACCAGCTCCCAATTCAGATCAGGGAGACAGACACCCTCTCTACTTTTAAGATTAGGCTTAAAACTTTCCTTTTTGCTAAAGCCTATAGTTAGGGCTGGATCAGGTGACCCTGAACCATCCCTTAGTTATGCTGCTATAGACTTAGACTGCTGGGGGGTTCCCATGATGCACTGTTTCTTTCTCTTTTTGCTCTGTATGCACCACTCTGCATTTAATCATTAGTGATCGATCTCTGCTCCCCTCCACAGCATGTCTTTTTCCTGGTTCTCTCCCTCAGCCCCAACCAGTCCCAGCAGAAGACTGCCCCTCCCTGAGCCTGGTTCTGCTGGAGGTTTCTTCCTGTTAAAAGGGAGTTTTTCCTTCCCACTGTAGCCAAGTGCTTGCTCACAGGGGGTCGTTTTGACCGTTGGGGTTTTTACATAATTATTGTATGGCTTTGCCTTACAATATAAAGCACCTTGGGGCAACTGTTTGTTGTGATTTGGCGCTATATAAAAAAATTGATTGATTGATTGATGTCTGTTCGCAGGATTATGTCCAAACTACTGCACAAATTTAGATGAAATTTGCACCACAGATGGAAGAAATGGGGCATGGAAGACTCCACTGAATTGGAAAGGTGATTTGGATGCAGCTTCTGGATCAAATTTCACTTGATAGGCTTTTAAGGCTTACGTCAAAACGACCACAGATTCTCAAAAAATCTGCACCACAGATAGATATTAAGGCACGGAGGACTCCACTGAATTTTGGAGGCAAATTGGGTCCAGATCTGGATTCTGGATCAAGATTTCAGTTTATATAGGATTTGAAGGATAATCTCAAAACTGCTTCATGGAGTCTCACCAAATTTGCACCACACACTCAAAAAAACTGACTCATTGCTTTGGATTTTCATACAATAAAAATATGTTGCCCCAACTCAAATAAAGCACATTCATGCAACCTAATTTAATTTAAATTAGGAGGGATTCAGATATTGATTAGATGGAAAATCCAATCCAATTAGTCAGTTTTTGAGTGCAGATAGATATTAGGGAAAGAAAGACTCCACTGACTTTGGGAGGTGATCCGGATCCAGATTGGCGGACGTCAGAAATCTCAGATTGCTCTTGTTGTTGTGATTATTATTCTAACATGCACCTTTACAACATGAAGCAGAAATTCACAAAAACACGCTGATGTGTTTAATGATGAAGCGTACAGAAAACACGTGATGCTCATGTGTTTACAGATCATTCATTAACTTCTGCTCTACATCACTGCAAGGAAACCTTTAAAAGGCATTTCTAAGCACTGCAAAACGTTTTTCTAACACTATAGCACACATAAACCACTTCATTATCGACAAGCGTGTCTGCGATTCCCACCATCAAAGTGTCAGACAGTCAAACCAAAAGAAGATATGCAAAATTAGAGGGGACAGAGACATCACTGTTGCAGCATGACCATACCATGGGGACAGATACGTTAATTTCGATGGGACAGAGACGTCACTGCTGCAACATCGCAATGCCATTGTCACAGATACGATAATTTACACAGGTCAGAGACAGTACTGCAGCACCGCCATTATACCAAGGGAACAGATACATTAATTTAGACAGGACAGAGACGTCACTGCTGCAACATCGCAATACCATGGGGACTGATACACTAGTTTAGATGGCACAGAGACGGTACTGCAGCACCGCCACTATACCATGGGGACTGATACACTAGTTTAGATGACACAGAGACGGTACTGCAGCACCGCCATTATACCATGGGGACTGATACACTAGTTTAGATGACACAGAGACGGTACTGCAGCACCGCCACTATACCATGGGGACTGATACACTAGTTTAGATGACACAGAGACGGTACTGCAGCACCGCCATTATACCATGGGGACTGATACACTAGTTTAGATGACACAGAGACGGTACTGCAGCACCGCCATTATACCATGGGGACTGATACACTAGTTTAGATGGCACAGAGACGGTACTGCAGCACCGCCATTATACCATGGGGACTGATACACTAGTTTAGATGACACAGAGACGGTACTGCAGCACCGCCACTATACCATGGGGACTGATACACTAGTTTAGATGACACAGAGACGGTACTGCAGCACCGCCATTATACCATGGGGACTGATACACTAGTTTAGATGACACAGAGACGGTACTGCAGCACCGCCATTATACCATGGGGACTGATACACTAGTTTAGATGACACAGAGACGGTACTGCAGCACCGCCACTATACCATGGGGACTGATACACTAGTTTAGATGGCACAGAGACGGTACTGCAGCACCGCCACTATACCATGGGGACTGATACACTAGTTTAGATGACACAGAGACGGTACTGCAGCACCGCCACTATACCATGGGGACTGATACACTAGTTTAGATGACACAGAGACGGTACTGCAGCACCGCCACTATACCATGGGGACTGATACACTAGTTTAGATGGCACAGAGACGGTACTGCAGCACCGCCACTATACCATGGGGACTGATACACTAGTTTAGATGGCACAGAGACGGTACTGTAGCACCGCCACTATACCATGGGGACTGATACACTAGTTTAGATGACACAGAGACGGTACTGCAGCACCGCCATTATACCATGGGGACTGATACACTAGTTTAGATGGCACAGAGACGGTACTGCAGCACCGCCACTATACCATGGGGACTGATACACTAGTTTAGATGGCACAGAGACGGTACTGCAGCACCGCCATTATACCATGGGGACTGATACACTAGTTTAGATGACACAGAGACGGTACTGCAGCACCGCCATTATACCATGGGGACTGATACACTAGTTTAGATGGCACAGAGACGGTACTGCAGCACCGCCACTATACCATGGGGACTGATACACTAGTTTAGATGGCACAGAGACGGTACTGCAGCACCGCCATTATACCATGGGTCTGATACACTAGTTTAGATGGCACAGAGACGGTACTGCAGCACCGCCATTATACCATGGGGACTGATACACTAGTTTAGATGGCACAGAGACGGTACTGCAGCACCGCCATTATACCATGGGGACTGATACACTAGTTTAGATGGCACAGAGACGGTACTGCAGCACCGCCATTATACCATGGGGACTGATACACTAGTTTAGATGGCACAGAGACGGTACTGCAGCACCGCCACTATACCATGGGGACTGATACACTAGTTTAGATGGCACAGAGACGGTACTGCAGCACCGCCACTATACCATGGGGACTGATACACTAGTTTAGATGGCACAGAGACGGTACTGCAGCACCGCCACTATACCATGGGGACTGATACACTAGTTTAGATGGCACAGAGACGGTACTGCAGCACCGCCACTATACCATGGGGACTGATACACTAGTATAGATGGCACAGAGACGGTACTGCAGCACCGCCACTATACCATGGGGACTGATACACTAGTTTAGATGTCACAGAGACGGTACTGCAGCACCGCCATTATACCATGGGGACTGATACACTAGTTTAGATGGCACAGAGACGGTACTGCAGCACCGCCACTATACCATGGGGACTGATACACTAGTTTAGATGGCACAGAGACGGTACTGCAGCACCGCCACTATACCATGGGGACTGATACACTAGTTTAGATGGCACAGAGACGGTACTGCAGCACCGCCATTATACCATGGGTCTGATACACTAGTTTAGATGGCACAGAGACGGTACTGCAGCACCGCCATTATACCATGGGGACTGATACACTAGTTTAGATGGCACAGAGACGGTACTGCAGCACCGCCATTATACCATGGGGACTGATACACTAGTTTAGATGGCACAGAGATGGTACTGCAGCACCGCCATTATACCATGGGGACTGATACACTAGTATGGTGGCACAGAGACGGTACTGCAGCACCGCCATTATACCAAGGGAACAGATACATTAATTTAGACAGGACAGAGACGTCACTGCTGCAACATCGCAATACCATGGGGACTGATACACTAGTTTAGATGGCACAGAGACGGTACTGCAGCACCGCCATTATACCATGGGGACTGATACACTAGTTTAGATGGCACAGAGATGGTACTGCAGCACCGCCATTATACCATGGGGACTGATACACTAGTTTAGATGGCACAGAGATGGTACTGCAGCACCGCCATTATACCATGGGGACTGATACACTAGTTTAGATGGCACAGAGACGGTACTGCAGCACCGCCATTATACCAAGGGAACAGATACATTAATTTAGACAGGACAGAGACGTCACTGCTGCAACATCGCGATACCATGGGGACTGATACACTAGTTTAGATGGCACAGAGACGGTACTGCAGCACCGCCATTATACCATGGGGACTGATACACTAGTATAGATGGCACAGAGACGGTACTGCAGCACCGCCATTATACCATGGGGACTGATACACTAGTATAGATGGCACAGAGACGGTACTGCAGCACCGCCATTATACCATGGGGACTGATACACTAGTTTAGATGGCACAGAGACGGTACTGCAGCACCGCCATTATACCATGGGGACTGATACACTAGTTTAGATGGCACAGAGATGGTACTGCAGCACCGCCATTATACCATGGGGACTGATACACTAGTTTAGATGGCACAGAGACGGTACTGCAGCGCCGCCATTATACCAAGGGAACAGATACATTAATTTAGACAGGACAGAGACGTCACTGCTGCAACATCGCGATACCATGGGGACTGATACACTAGTTTAGATGGCACAGAGACGGTACTGCAGCACCGCCATTATACCATGGGGACTGATACACTAGTATAGATGGCACAGAGACGGTACTGCAGCACCGCCATTATACCATGGGGACTGATACACTAGTTCAGATGGCACAGAGACGGTACTGCAGCAGTACCACTATACCATGGGGACTGATACACTAGTTTAGATGGCACAGAGACGGTACTGCAGCACCGCCATTATACCATGGGGACTGATACACTAGTTTAGATGGCACAGAGACGGTACTGCAGCACCGCCATTATACCATGGGGACTGATACACTAGTTTAGATGGCACAGAGACGGTACTGCAGCACAGCCATTATACCATGGGGACTGATACACTAGTTTAGATGGCACAGAGACGGTACTGCAGCACCGCCATTATACAATGGGGACTGATACACTAGTTTAGATGGCACAGAGACGGTACTGCAGCACCGCCATTATACCATGGGGACTGATACACTAGTTTAGATGGCACAGAGACGGTACTGCAGCACCGCCATTATACCATGGGGACTGATACACTAGTTTAGATGGCACAGAGACGGTACTGCAGCACCGCCATTATACCAAGGGAACAGATACATTAATTTAGACAGGACAGAGACGTCACTGCTGCAACATCGCGATACCATGGGGACTGATACACTAGTTTAGATGGCACAGAGACGGTACTGCAGCACCGCCATTATACCATGGGGACTGATACACTAGTATAGATGGCACAGAGACGGTACTGCAGCACCGCCATTATACCATGGGGACTGATACACTAGTTTAGATGGCACAGAGACGGTACTGCAGCACCGCCATTATACCATGGGGACTGATACACTAGTTTAGATGGCACAGAGACGGTACTGCAGCACCGCCATTATACCATGGGTCTGATACACTAGTTTAGATGGCACAGAGACGGTACTGCAGCACCGCCATTATACCATGGGTCTGATACACTAGTTTAGATGGCACAGAGACGGTACTGCAGCACCGCCATTATACCATGGGGACTGATACACTAGTTTAGATGGCACAGAGACCGTACTGCAGCACCGCCATTATACCATGGGGACTGATACACTAGTTTAGATGGCACAGAGACGGTACTGCAGCACCGCCATTATACCATGGGGACTGATACACTAGTTTAGATGGCACAGAGACGGTACTGCAGCACCGCCATTATACAAAGGGAACAGATACATTAATTTAGACAGGACAGAGACGTCACTGCTGCAACATCGCGATACCATGGGGACTGATACACTAGTTTAGATGGCACAGAGACGGTACTGCAGCACCGCCATTATACCATGGGGACTGATACACTAGTATAGATGGCACAGAGACGGTACTGCAGCACCGCCATTATACCATGGGGACTGATACACTAGTTTAGATGGCACAGAGACGGTACTGCAGCAGTACCACTATACCATGGGGACTGATACACTAGTTTAGATGGCACAGAGACGGTACTGCAGCACCGCCATTATACCATGGGGACTGATACACTAGTTTAGATGGCACAGAGACGGTACTGCAGCACAGCCATTATACCATGGGGACTGATACACTAGTTTAGATGGCACAGAGACGGTACTGCAGCACCGCCATTATACAATGGGGACTGATACACTAGTTTAGATGGCACAGAGACGGTACTGCAGCACCGCCATTATACCATGGGGACTGATACACTAGTTTAGATGGCACAGAGACGGTACTGCAGCACCGCCATTATACCATGGGGACTGATACACTAGTTTAGATGGCACAGAGACGGTACTGCAGCAGTACCACTATACCATGGGGACTGATACACTAGTTTAGATGGCACAGAGACGGTACTGCAGCACCACCATTATACCATGGGGACTGATACACTAGTTTAGATGGCACAGAGACGGTACTGCAGCACCGCCATTATACCATGGGGACTGATACACTAGTTTAGATGGCACAGAGACGGTACTGCAGCACCGCCATTATACCATGGGGACTGATACACTAGTTTAGATGGCACAGAGACGGTACTGCAGCACCGCCATTATACCATGGGGACTGATACACTAGTTTAGATGGCACAGAGACGGTACTGCAGCAGCACCACTATACCATGGGGACTGATACACTAGTTTAGATGGCACAGAGACGGTACTGCAGCACCGCCATTATACCATGGGGACTGATACACTAGTTTAGATGGCACAGAGACGGTACTGCAGCAGCACCACTATACCATGGGGACTGATACACTAGTTTAGATGGCACAGAGACGGTACTGCAGCATCGCCATTATACCATGGGGACTGATACACTAGTTTAGATGGCACAGAGACGGTACTGCAGCACCGCCATTATACCATGGGGACTGATACACTAGTTTAGATGGCACAGAGACGGTACTGCAGCACCGCCATTATACCAAGGGAACAGATACATTAATTTAGACAGGACAGAGACGTCACTGCTGCAACATCGCGATACCATGGGGACTGATACACTAGTTTAGATGGCACAGAGACGGTACTGCAGCACCGCCACTATACCATGGGGACTGATACACTAGTTTAGATGGCACAGAGACGGTACTGCAGCACGGCCATTATACCATGGGGACTGATACACTAGTTTAGATGGCACAGAGACGGTACTGCAGCACCGCCATTATACCATGGGGACTGATACACTAGTTTAGATGGCAGAGAGACGGTACTTCTGCAGCGCCACTATACCATGGGGACTGATACACTAGTTTAGATGGCACAGAGACGGTACTGCAGCACCGCCATTATACCATGGGGACTGATACACTAGGTTAGATGGCACAGAGGCGGTACTGCAGCACCGCCACTATACCATGGGGACTGATACACTAGTTTAGATGGCACAGAGATGGTACTGCAGCACCGCCATTATACCATGGGGACTGATACACTAGTTTAGATGGCACAGAGACGGTACTGCAGCACAGCCATTATACCATGGGGACTGATACACTAGTTTAGATGGCACAGAGACGGTACTGCAGCACCGCCATTATACAATGGGGACTGATACACTAGTTTAGATGGCACAGAGACGGTACTGCAGCACCGCCATTATACCATGGGGACTGATACACTAGTTTAGATGGCACAGAGACGGTACTGCAGCACCGCCATTATACCATGGGGACTGATACACTAGTTTAGATGGCACAGAGACGGTACTGCAGCACCGCCATTATACCAAGGGAACAGATACATTAATTTAGACAGGACAGAGACGTCACTGCTGCAACATCGCGATACCATGGGGACTGATACACTAGTTTAGATGGCACAGAGACGGTACTGCAGCACCGCCATTATACCATGGGGACTGATACACTAGTATAGATGGCACAGAGACGGTACTGCAGCACCGCCATTATACCATGGGGACTGATACACTAGTTTAGATGGCACAGAGACGGTACTGCAGCACCGCCATTATACCATGGGGACTGATACACTAGTTTAGATGGCACAGAGATGGTACTGCAGCACCGCCATTATACCATGGGTCTGATACACTAGTTTAGATGGCACAGAGACGGTACTGCAGCACCGCCATTATACCATGGGTCTGATACACTAGTTTAGATGGCACAGAGACGGTACTGCAGCACCGCCATTATACCATGGGGACTGATACACTAGTTTAGATGGCACAGAGACCGTACTGCAGCACCGCCATTATACCATGGGGACTGATACACTAGTTTAGATGGCACAGAGACGGTACTGCAGCACCGCCATTATACCATGGGGACTGATACACTAGTTTAGATGGCACAGAGACGGTACTGCAGCACCGCCATTATACAAAGGGAACAGATACATTAATTTAGACAGGACAGAGACGTCACTGCTGCAACATCGCGATACCATGGGGACTGATACACTAGTTTAGATGGCACAGAGACGGTACTGCAGCACCGCCATTATACCATGGGGACTGATACACTAGTATAGATGGCACAGAGACGGTACTGCAGCACCGCCATTATACCATGGGGACTGATACACTAGTTTAGATGGCACAGAGACGGTACTGCAGCAGTACCACTATACCATGGGGACTGATACACTAGTTTAGATGGCACAGAGACGGTACTGCAGCACCGCCATTATACCATGGGGACTGATACACTAGTTTAGATGGCACAGAGACGGTACTGCAGCACAGCCATTATACCATGGGGACTGATACACTAGTTTAGATGGCACAGAGACGGTACTGCAGCACCGCCATTATACAATGGGGACTGATACACTAGTTTAGATGGCACAGAGACGGTACTGCAGCACCGCCATTATACCATGGGGACTGATACACTAGTTTAGATGGCACAGAGACGGTACTGCAGCACCGCCATTATACCATGGGGACTCATACACTAGTTTAGATGGCACAGAGACGGTACTGCAGCAGTACCACTATACCATGGGGACTGATACACTAGTTTAGATGGCACAGAGACGGTACTGCAGCACCACCATTATACCATGGGGACTGATACACTAGTTTAGATGGCACAGAGACGGTACTGCAGCACCGCCATTATACCATGGGGACTGATACACTAGTTTAGATGGCACAGAGACGGTACTGCAGCACCGCCATTATACCATGGGGACTGATACACTAGTTTAGATGGCACAGAGACGGTACTGCAGCACCGCCATTATACCATGGGGACTGATACACTAGTTTAGATGGCACAGAGACGGTACTGCAGCAGCACCACTATACCATGGGGACTGATACACTAGTTTAGATGGCACAGAGACGGTACTGCAGCACGGCCATTATACCATGGGGACTGATACACTAGTTTAGATGGCACAGAGACGGTACTGCAGCAGCACCACTATACCATGGGGACTGATACACTAGTTTAGATGGCACAGAGACGGTACTGCAGCACCGCCATTATACCATGGGGACTGATACACTAGTTTAGATGGCACAGAGACGGTACTGCAGCACCGCCATTATACCATGGGGACTGATACACTAGTTTAGATGGCACAGAGATGGTACTGCAGCACCTCCATTATACCATGGGGACAGATAAGTTAATTTAGACAAGATGGAGACGTCACTGCTGCAAAGTCGTGATGTCATTGGCACAGATACGTTAAATTAGACAGCACAGGGACATCACTGCTGCAACGCCGCCATACCTTGGGGACAGTTACGTTAATTTAGACGGGACAGAGACGTCACTGCTGCAAAGTCACGATGCCATTGGCAGAGATACGTTAATTTAGATGGGACGGAGACGTCACTGCTGCAACATCGCGATGCCATTGGCACAGATATGCTAATTTAGACAGGACAGACACATCACTGCTGCAGCGCCACCATACCATGGGGACAGATAAGGTAATTTAGACGAAATGGAGATGTCACTACTACAGCATCACCATGGAGAAAGATAAGGGCAGATGATTTAGATGGGGCGGAGATGGTACTGCTGCAGTATCGCAATGCCACTGGCACAGATCTGCTAATTTAGACAGGACAGACACATCACTGTTGCAGCACCACCATACCATGGGGACAGATTTGTTAATTTAGACAGGATGGAGACATCATTGCTACAGCACTGCCATGCCATGGGGACAGATTTGTTAATTTAGACAGGATGGAGACATCATTGCTACAGCACTGCCATGCCATGGGGACAGATACGTTAATTCAAATTGGACAGAGACAGTACTGCTGCAGAGTAGCGATGCCATTGGCACAGATACATTAATTTTGACAAGACGGAGACGTCACTCCTGCAACACCGCCATACCATGGGGACAGATACCTTAATGTAGACGGGACGGAGATGTCACTCCTGCAGTGCCGCCAGACCATGGGGACAGATACCTTAATGTAGATGGGACGGAGACGTCACTCCTGCAGTGCCGCCAGACCATCGGGACAGATACGTTAATTTAGATGGGAGGGAGACAGTACTGCTGCAGCGTCACGATGGCATTGGCACAGATACGCTAATTTAGACAGGACAGAGACGTCAGAGCAGCAGCGCCACCATACCATGGGGACAGACATGTTAATTTAGACAGAACGGAGGCATCACAGCTGCAGCGCTGGTATCAGTGGTGGTCACAGCTCACCAAAAGTTAGTTTCGATAACAGATACTCAGCTAATTGAAAAGTTATCTTTTATAAAGTTAAACCGATAAACAACCTAAAAATTTATCAGAAGCTACAGCTAACTGATTACTTTCAGTATTGTCTCCGGTACACTTGCAACTTCTAACAAGTTGATTTTGAGTTTTAACACCACGATCGCTTTTGGTAGTATCAAACGCGACAAACAGACCCAAACAATGAGTCAGCAGTTCTGTCTTTGAGCATCCTGCCCCCTGCTGGAAGCTCCTGTTGACTACATATTTTGTAGCAGTGAAGCAGATGAGAGGATCAACAAAGCTCAACTCTCTACTCAATAACAGTGTCGCTGTGAGGCGGAGGTCTTGGAAAATAAAGCAGTGCTGACTTATGGTTTGTGATTTATAAATAAAATGAATACGGATAGAATAACTCCCTTAATGTCAATTCTGTCATTTGTACAAAGTTAAAATATAACACATAGCTTTTAATTTTAAATAATGTACTAATTCTGAAGTTTTGTGACAAACACAGACAGATGTGAAAGGGATTATGGGTAAATGAGCCTCCACTAACACTGATTGGTTGACTCATTCATTCTATGTAAAAACCAACACATTAATGTGATGTGACGTGTGTGTTGGTATTTAAATGTGCTTTTATACAATATGCCATTTTATTTATATGTAAAAAAAAAAAATAAGCCATTTGCAAAAGTCAACTAAGTCAAGTTGTGATTTGAAAACCATCTGAGGTAACCAGGGTCAAAAAGCATAGAACACTGCCATCTACTGGCACCCAGATGCTCAGCCCCTTACCCATAGTCCTTTGTGTACCTGTTTTTTTCACAAAAAAATCCACAACGACAATTGTAAATGAACATTATACAACCAAAATGTATACTTTTATTTCTTTAGCTGCAGTAAGAGGCTGCAACAACTCTCAGTTGCGCAAAGAATTATAATTTATGGGATATCTCAAGACTTAGGGTGAATATTGCCATGAACACTACTGGCCAGTAGATGGCAGTAGAGACCGTAGAGCAAACAGGAAAATATTGGAAAAGCAACCTGAGCTTCTTCTGACATTTAAAACAAACAATATCAAGTAAGAATGTCTATAAACCCAGATAATATATTCATGAGAGTTTTAGGCACAATATGCAAAGATTTTAATGCTGTTGGCCGTGTGGAGCCTGATCAGAGCATCTCAAATGCATTTCTCCTGTCGTGACTGCACCCATAATGCACTGGGCAGAGCACGTCCACACTAAAACCTTCGAAATTAGTGCAGTACTTTAAAACTAAAACATATAGCTGATATTTTCACGCTATAAAACTTCAGAAGTGACATTAATTTAAATAACATGTCTGAAATTAGTTTGGTTAAAATTTAACCATAAGTTAAAACTGTATGCCTCTGGATGACTTGGGTGATCTTGCCAGTAAATTGGTATGGTGTCAGGAGGAATTATCTTATGACCTTTTTGCCTCTGACTGCAGAAAACAGAGTGGTTTCTCCTTAAACCAGCTCTTTTCTGTTTCCAGACAACAGAGCTGTTTATCTGATACAAAACGGGTAAGCACTAAATTCCTTGATATCAGATTTAACAAATGGTTTTATCTGTTAAAGCTTTATTTACTTAACCTGCAAAAATATTAGTGATTTAAAAATTATTGGACCAAAATTTATTGGAAGATAACTGGTCCGATGATGGTTTTCAAAGTTATGTGAAAAGCTAATCCAATAATGAAAACATTATCTTCAATAATTAGTGGATTAGCGGAACTGTGCCCACCACTGGACACCATACCATCAAGACAGATACGTGAATTTAGATGGGATAGAGATGTCACTGCTGCAAAGTCGTGATGCCATTGGCACAGAAAGGTTCATTTAGACGGGACGGAGACGGTACTGCTACCAAGGGGACAGATAAGTTAATTTAGACAGGATAGAGATGTCACTGCTGCAGTGTCGCAATACCATTGGCACAGATATGCTAATTTAGACAGGACAGAGACGGTACTGCTGAAGCGCCACTATACCATGGGGACAGATAAGTTAATTAAAACGGGATGGTGACATCACTGCTGCAGTGCTATGACAGCATCACGCCAGGTTGCAGTTGACACTGTGAGCACTAGAGTCACTCTCACTTACTGATCGAGTTGGGCAACCACAGAAATGCACTTTGTATGGTGTCTGCATGTTAGCATCATGTCAGGCTTTTGAAGGCTGTCAATCTAAATCTGATGCACCAGTTGCACAAAGGGGTGGAGTCTCAGTGTGTTGCGTTGCCTTCATGTCTTCCTCAGACAGCACCCCTGAATGGTTGATTGGTTTGTCAGTGATGATAGGCAGCAGGACTCCACGCACGGTACCAGGACCTGAGAACACACCATGATCTGCTGTAAAATCACACCATATCAGCAACATCCTCAATCATAAGGAGCTACACACTGACCAAAAAGCTGTCAATCACAGCATAGTGCTGGGTGAGTAAAGTATGTAAAGTATGTAAGTAAAGTCCAGGTAATCACCACGTGAATGAGGTGAACCGAAGAAATGATGCTGTCAGCAGTCAGGAGCTGCTGGCTCTTCTGATGTCCTGAGAGAAGTGGAGAGACTGGTCCAAGTTTGGACTGAGTATATCAATATACTGCTGATATGTTACTTCATTATAACTGATACCAATAATGATCATCATTTCTTCCATTGTGTTCTCGTGTTACTTCTCGCTGCCAACCTTTATTTCCCACATTGTGTTTCGATTTTTGCTTGCTGAATTTGGTCACTTGCTCCACTAGATTGCTTCTCATGTTTTTGAACTTTTGTCTGTCCCTCTGACATTTCTCCTGCCAATCCATGGACACTGTCACCTTCAACTGACTGATCTCCTGGGTACTGACCTTTGACCTGGAAGAGTCACTAAAAACTGTTTTTGGCACTTTCCGGTGTGATCTTTACAATGGAGGCAATCCTCCACCCATAACAGCATTATTACTGATATAACTGATAATGTTGACATTGTTACTCTATTTCAACTGACACCATTAATGAAATTATTACTGATTACTGATATAACTGATATATATGAAGGGCATTTCCTTGTTGACTTTCTTGCTTGCCTCTACTGGTGGTTGGCTCTCACTGCGGTATTGTATCACTTCCTGTTCCGGAGCACAGTGGTGTTTTGCTGTATCTGTTAGCTGTTTAATCTGCGCAGTTAGATTGATCTAGTTAACTAGATAACGATTTGTTTCCCAGTGTAATCTTCACGTGCCTTAACTAAAGCACTCCCTCTGCTGAATCACCTCTAAATTATTTACACATTATTCACTGTGTGTTTTTAGGAATCCGCTAGCTTAGCGTAGCTACTAGCTCTTAGCCAGTTTAGCATGGCGGCTTCTCCTGTCTCTCCCGCACTTTTCTGCTCTGGGTGTGAAATGTTTAGTTATTCCTCGGCCTCCTTTAGCAGTAATGGTACTTGTAATAAGTGTAGCTTATTCGTAGCTTTGGAGGCCAGGCTGGGCGAATTGGAGACTCGGCTCCGCACCGTGGAAAATTCTACAGCTAGCCAGGCCCCTGTAGTCGGTGCGGACCAAGGTAGCTTAGCCGCCGTTAGTTTCCCTCTGGCAGATCCCGAGCAGCCGGGAAAGCAGGCCGACTGGGTGACTGTGAGGAGGAAGCGTAGTTCTAAACAGAAGCCCCGTGTACACCGCCAACCCGTTCACATTTCTAACCGTTTTTCCCCACTCGGCGACACACCCGCCGAGGATCAAACTCTGGTTATTGGCGACTCTGTTTTGAGAAATGTGAAGTTAGCGACACCAGCAACCATAGTCAATTGTCTTCCGAGGGTCAGAGCAGGCGACATTGAAGGAAATTTGAAACTGCTGGCTAAGGCTAAGCGTAAATTTGGTAAGATTGTAATTCACGTCGGCAGTAATGACACCCGGTTACGCCAATCGGAGGTCACTAAAATTAACATTGAATTGGTGTGTAACTTTGCAAAAACAATGTCGGACTCTGTAGTTTTCTCTGGGCCCCTCCCCAATCGGACCGGGAGTGACATGTTTAGCCGCATGTTCTCCTTGAATTGCTGGCTGTCTGAGTGGTGTCCAAAAAATGAGGTGGGCTTCATAGATAATTGGCAAAGCTTCTGGGGAAAACCTGGTCTTGTTAGGAGAGACGGCATCCATCCCACTTTGGATGGAGCAGCTCTCATTTCTAGAAATCTGGCCAATTTTCTTAAATCCTCCAAACCGTGACTATCCAGGGTTGGGACCAGGAAGCAGAGTTGTAGTCTTACACACCTCTCTGCAACTTCTTTCCCCCTGCTATCCCCTCATTACCCCATCCCCGTAGAGACGGTGCCTGCTCCCAGACCACCAATAACCAGCAAAAATCTATTTAAGCATAAAAATTAAAAAAGAAAAAATAATATAGCACCTTCAACTGCACCACAGACTAAAACAGTTAAATGTGGTCTATTAAACATTAGGTCTCTCTCTTCTAAGTCCCTGTTAGTAAATGATATAACTATTGATCAACATATTGATTTATTCTGCCTTACAGAAACCTGGTTACAGCAGGATGAATATGTTAGTTTAAATGAGTCAACACCCCCGAGTCACACTAACTGCCAGAATGCTCGTAGCACGGGCCGGGGTGGAGGATTAGCAGCAATCTTCCATTTCAGCTTATTAATTAATCAAAAACCCAGACCTTTTGTCTGACTTAGTGCTTAGCTCAGATAAGATAATTATAGTGGGCGATTTTAACATCCACACAGATGCTGAGAATGACAGCCTCAACACTGTATTTAATCTATTATTAGACTCAACTGGCTTTGCTCAAAATGTAAAAGTGCCACCTGTTGGGAAAGTGTAGGTACACGGACCCACAACAGGGGGCGCAAATGAACGGACAATGGAGGAAGTCAAATAACAACACTTTACTGTTGTGAATGGGCACAACAAACACAACAGATTACAACAATAGACAAAAAGCCAAATCACAAAAGGTGTCGTGTGGGCAGGCTCGAAGATAGAAGACGTCTGTCCAAAGTAGAACCGGAACCACACGATTTCCTCCGCCACCAGACCCCGGGAATACTGGAGCCGCCAAGTCCCGAACTCCCAGGTGGCCACTGCCTCCGCGTGTCGGACCTGGTACTGCTGGCGAGGAACAAAAAAACAATTAAATGTGGGCGCGTTTGCACCCAGCAATCCACACGGCAGGAAAACTACCTCCACCTCTCGTTGGAAAAAGAGTCTGCTATACGATGCACAAAAGTCACAAAAGGTTACTGTCGAAAGATCACACAGTCAGCTGAGAACGTTACCTTCCAGGTAGAGCGATATCTCGGCAAAGAGGTGGAGACGTCGTCCTGCTGATGTACCCCTGCTGATCAGGTGATTGGTAACAGCTGTTGCAGGTGATGCGTGACAGCTGTCACCCTGGCTGCTCCTGTGAGGCGGCTGCGCCCTCTGGTGCCTGGAGCCCGCACTCCAGACAGGGCGCCCTCTGGTGGTGGGCCAGCAGTACCTCCTCTTCTGGCGGCCCACACACCACCACCCACCACTTTAATCATATCTTAGATCTTGTTCTGACTTATGGTATGGAAATTGAAGACTTAACAGTATTCCCTGAAAACTCCCTTCTGTCTGATCATTTCTTAATAACATTTACATTTACTCTGATGGACTACCCAGCAGTGGGGAATAAGTTTCATTACACTAGAAGTCTTTCAGAAAGCGCTGTAACTAGGTTTAAGGATATGATTCCTTCTTTATGTTCTCTAATGCCATATACCAACACAGTGCAGAGTAGCTACCTAAACTCTGTAAGTGAGATAGAGTATCTCGTCAATAGTTTTACATCCTCATTGAAGACAACTTTGGATGCTGTAGCTCCTCTGAAAAAGAGAGCTTTAAATCAGAAGTGCCTGACTCCGTGGTATAACTCACAAACTCGCAGCTTAAAGCAGATAACCCGTAAGTTGGAGAGGAAATGGCGTCTCACTAATTTAGAAGATCTTCACTTAGCCTGGAAAAAGAGTCTGTTGCTCTATAAAAAAAGCCCTCCGTAAAGCTAGGACATCTTACTACTCATCACTAATTGAAGAAAATAAGAACAACCCCAGGTTTCTTTTCAGCACTGTAGCCAGGCTGACAAAGAGTCAGAGCTCTATTGAGCTGAGTATTCCTTTAACTTTAACTAGTAATGACTTCATGACTTTCTTTGCTAATAAAATTTTAACTATTAGAGAAAAAATTACTCATAACCATCCCAAAGACGTATCGTTATCTTTGGCTGCTTTCAGTGATGCCGGTATTTGGTTAGACTCTTTCTCTCTGATTGTTCTGTCTGAGTTATTTTCATTAGTTACTTCATCCAAACCATCAACATGTCTATTAGACCCCATTCCTACCAGGCTGCTCAAGGAAGCCCTACCATTATTTAATGCTTCGATCTTAAATATGATCAATCTATCTTTGTTAGTTGGCTATATACCACAGGCTTTTAAGGTGGCAGTAATTAAACCATTACTTAAAAAGCCATCACTTGACCCAGCTATCTTAGCTAATTATAGGCCAATCTCCAACCTTCCTTTTCTCTCAAAAATTCTTGAAAGGGTAGATGTAAAACAGCTAACTGATCATCTGTGTTGTGTGGGCCGCTGAAGAGGAGGTACTGCTGGCCCACCACCACCAGAGGGCGTCCTGCCTGGAGTGCGGGCTCCAGGCACCAGAGGGCGCTGCCACCTCACAGGAGCAGCCGGGGTGACAGCTGTTGCTTATCACCGAAGACAGCTGTCATCAATCATCATATCCACAATGGTATATCAGCAAGACGGCATCTCCACCTCATCGCCGAGATATCGTTCTACCTGAAAGGTAATATCCTCAGCCTGACAGCTTGATTGAAAGCCTTTTTGTGATTTTGTGAATGATAACAGACTTTTTCTCCAACGAGAGGTGGAGGTAGCTTCCCTGCCGTGCAGATTGCTGGGTGCAGACGCACCCACGTTTAACTGTGTTTTTGTTCCTCGCCAGCAGTACCAGGTCCGACACGCGGAGGCAGTGGCCACCTGGGAGTTCGGGACTTGGCGGCTCCAGTATTCCTGGGGTCTGGTGGCGGAGGAAATCGTGTGGTTCCGGTTCCGCTTTGGACAGGCGTCTCCTATCCTCGAGCCTGCCCACACGACACCTTGTAATTTGACCTTCGATCTATTGTGTGATCTGTTGTGTTTGTTGTGCACGTTCGCAACAGTAAAGTGTTGTTATTTGACCTATTCCATTGTCCGTTCATTTGCGCCCCCTGTTGTGGGTCCGTGTACTTACACTTTCCCAACAATCTGCAGAGGAATGGTCTATTTGAAGAGTTTCAGTCAGGTTTTAGAATTCATCATAGTACAGAAACAGCATTAGTGAAGGTTACAAATGATCTTCTTATGGCCTCAGAGAGTGGACTCATCTCTGTGCTTGTTCTGTTAGACCTCAGTGCTGCTTTTGATACTGTTGACCATAAAATTTTATTACAGAGATTAGAGCATGCCATAGGTATTAAAGGCACTGTGCTGCGGTGGTTTGAATCATATTTATCTAATAGATTACAATTTGTTCATGTAAATGGGGAATCTTCTTCACAGACTAAAGTTAATTATGGAGTTCCACAAGGTTCTGTGCTAGGACCAATTTTATTCACTTTATACATGCTTCCCTTAGGCAGTATTATTAGACGGTATTGCTTAAATTTTCATTGTTACGCAGATGATACCCAGCTTTATCTATCCATGAAGCCAGAGGACACACACCAATTAGCTAAACTGCAGGATTGTCTTACAGACATAAAGACATGGATGACCTCTAATTTCCTGCTTTTAAACTCAGATAAAACTGAAGTTATTGTACTTGGCCCCACAAATCTTACAAACATGGTGTCTAACCAGATCCTTACTCTGGATGGCATTACCCTGACCTCTAGTAATACTGTGAGAAATCTTGGAGTCATTTTTGATCAGGATATGTCATTCAAAGCGCATATTAAACAAATATGTAGGACTGCTTTTTGCATTTACGCAATATCTCTAAAATCAGAAAGGTCTTGTCTCAGGGTGATGCTGAAAAACTAATTCATGCATTTATTTCCTCTAGGCTGGACTATTGTAATTCATTATTATCAGGTTGTCCTAAAAGTTCCCTGAAAAGCCTTCAGTTAATTCAAAATGCTGCAGCTAGAGTACTGACGGGGACTAGAAGGAGAGAGCATATCTCACCCATATTGGCCTCTCTTCATTGGCTTCCTGTTAATTCTAGAATAGAATTTAAAATTCTTCTTCTTACTTATAAGGTTTTGAATAATCAGGTCCCATCTTATCTTAGGGACCTCATAGTACCATATCACCCCAATAGAGCGCTTCGCTCTCAGACTGCAGGCTTACTTGTAGTTCCTAGGGTTTGTAAGAGTAGAATGGGAGGCAGAGCCTTCAGCTTTCAGGCTCCTCTCCTGTGGAACCAGCTCCCAATTCAGATCAGGGAGACAGACACCCTCTCTACTTTTAAGATTAGGCTTAAAACTTTCCTTTTTGCTAAAGCTTATAGTTAGAGCTGGATCAGGTGACCCTGAACCATCCCTTAGTTATGCTGCTATAGACGTAGACTGCTGGGGGGTTCCCATGATGCACTGTTTCTTTCTCTTTTTGCTCTGTATGCATCACTCTGCATTTAATCATTAGAGATCGATCTCTGCTCTCTTCCACAGCATGTCTTTTTCCTGGTTCTCTCCCTCAGCCCCAACCAGTCCCAGCAGAAGACTGCCCCTCCCTGAGCCTGGTTCTGCTGGAGGTTTCTTCCTGTTAAAAGGGAGTTTTTCCTTCCCACTGTAGCCAAGTGCTTGCTCACAGGGGGTCGTTTTGACCGTTGGGGTTTTACATAATTATTGTATGGCCTTGCCTTACAATATAAAGCGCCTTGGGGCAACTGTTTGTTGTGATTTGGTGCTATATAAATAAAATTGATGAATTGATGATGATGATGACATGATAGACCCATGTCAAGAGGGGGAGTTGCTAGATCATATCTGTGCTAATTCCTTATTTTATGTTAGTGATCAAGTATTAGCCTTTGTTATTTGATTGGAAGTCTAAGTTTCACTTCCATCACGCATGTGCAAGTTTTAGATACAGGGAGGGCTCCCCCATCTGTGAGGACTAAACCACACCCACTGTCACGCCCACATTGTATAAAATTGCTGTGTGAGGCATCTTCTGGGTCCTTCACAAAATGGTGGTTGTCTGTGAGGACCCAGGCCTGGTTTTCAACATTACATTCAATAAATTCAAAGTGAGGAATATATGGATGTGGTTCTTTGTAAGGGGCAGTAAGTTACATAAAGAACCGGGGGAAATTACAACAGCATGGGGACAGGTCTCACCCTGGGCTGCTGTAGGAGGTCGGGTTAACATGAGAGCTCAGAGAGGCCGACACACTGTTGGGAGAGGCTCCACGGCTGGCACTGTTTGGAGAAGAGCTGGATGAAACTGGAAAGAAAATATTTAACATGTAAAACATAGACACACACCGATGAGACACAACATTACACAGTATTACAGGTATTACACAGCAACTCAGCCACACTGGGTGCACAAGCATATGTCATCAGAGTGCCAGTCCAGAGCCTGGGTCAATCAGCAACGTTGTGTCAGGATGGGCATCCGGTGTAAAATTTGGCAAACCTAAAATGCAGATCATAAAACCAGTTTCCAAAAATTGATCAGTTGAGGTCTGGGTTAACTAGCACTGTTGCCCAGCAGGTATGGAGCTAAATCAAGGCCAAAAGTTTTGTAATCTGAAAATAAAAAAAGATTGAAAAAATAAATTTTGAAACTGAAAATTAAAGTTTTGTAATCTGAAAATAAAAAAGATTGAAAAAATAAATTTTGAAAATGAAAATTCAATTTTTGTTCTTGAATTTTATAATCATTTAAAAAGTATTATCAAAATAAAAATAAGTGTAAAATATATATATTTTTCAGCTTAATTAAATTTTTGATTCAGCTCTAATTTTTTTGATCAAATAATATTTTTTCATTCGTGTTTCTTTTTTTCCACCTTCAGATCTTTTTTTTCACTTTCAGATCTTACTTTTTCAGTTTCAAACTTTTGGCCCCGTTCTGGCGTGGGAGGGCGTGGCTTCGATTGAGAGGGGCGTGGAATTGTGAGTGACAGGAGAGCAATCAGTCCTCACATGATGTTGCTTTCAGGAAACGTGGGTACTTTGATAGATAATGACAATGCTCCGTCTCCATCATTTATTTACTACGCGGCTGGCGCGTGAAAGAAAATAGAGAGAATGAAAGTTTATTACGAGGCTTTAAACCCTCGAAATAAAGCTGTTTATTGTGATCGATGTGTAACAGTTGGTTCAGTGGATGTTGTACCGGATAGGGAATTTAATGACGTAACAAAGTTGACTGCCCGTAAATCCAAAGCCAAAGCCGCCCAGAAGAGCGCTCCGGCTACCGGCGGTGTGAAGAAGCCTCACCATTACAGGCCTGGCACCGTGGGGCTGAGAGAGATCCACCGCTACCAGAAATCTACCGAGCTGCTGATCCACAAGCTGCCGACCAGGTGCCTCACCGGCCTCCTGCAGAGCGTCACAGTGGAGCTCTGAAAGTGGAGGTCGGTCTTGAAGTCCTGAGCGATTTCTCTCACCAGGTGCTGGAAGGGCAGCTTGCGGATCAGCAGCTCGGTGGATTTCTGGTAGCGGCGGAGCGCCACAGTGCCGGTGTTCTGTAACAGCGAGGTTTCTTCACACTGCCGGTACCCGGAGCGCTCTTCTGGGTGGCTTTGGATTTGGATTTACCGGTGGTCTGTTTGGTTGTGTCCATATTAAAGCTTCCTTCAGAAATGCTGAGTCAGGTCTCTCTGTGTGTCACTTAGAAAGCTGTAACACTCCGCTGCAGCCTGTAAAATGAGCGACCTGCCTCATTTTCATGCGGCGATGCGTTCACGGTCTTGTGTGGATTTGGGACACATCGTTTTTTTAGGTATAGGTGTTAAACTTTGCTATCTTGCATATTTTCCAGTTTTTAAACATTAAAAATGACCAAGAGACATCTTTAGCATCACTTGATTTACAGGTATCAAGACAACACAGTGGAGAGAAAGTGTTACGTCATTATCTATCAAAGTACCCACGTTTCCTGAAAGCAACATCATGTGAGGACTGATTGCTCTCCTGTCACTCACAATTCCACGCCCCTCTCAATCGAAGCCACGCCCCTCTCAATCGAAGCCACGCCCTCCCACACCGGAATGGGGCCAAAAGGTTGAAACTGAAAAAATAAGATCTGAAAGTGAAAAAAAGATCTGAAGGTGAAAAAAGAAATATGAATGAAAAAAAAATTGATCAAAAAAAATTACAGAGCTGAATCAAAAATTTATTTAAACTGAAAAATATATATCTTACACTTATTTTAATTTGATAATACTTTTCAAATGAACAAACATTGAATTTTCAGTTTCAAAATTTATATTTTCAATCTTTTTTATTTTCAGATTACAAAACTTTAATTTTCCGTTTCAAAATTTATTTTTTCAATCTTTTCTTATTTTCAGATTACAAAACTTTTGGCCTTGATTTAGCTCCATAAGCAGGGTGCCAGTGGTCTGCTACTATTGGATGAAGAAAAAGAAGAGGTGGAGAGCACATCCCAAAGCAACGGGAGAGGAGGAACATCAGAAGAATCTGACTGTTTTATTGATGCAGGGAGATCATTCCACAGAACAGGGGCACGATAAGAGAAAGCTCTGTGACCTGCAGACTTCTTATTCACCCTAGGGACACAAAGTAGTCCTGGACCCTGAGAACGTAAAGCCCGGGCCGGTACGTAAGGTTTAATTAGGTCAGCTAGGTAGGGAGGTGCCAGTCCATGAACAATTTTATAGACTAGTAGACAAGTAGAATATGATGATCCACTGTATCAAACGTAGCACTGAGATCTAACAGCACCAGAACCGTAGTGGTGTCTGAATCCATTGTAAGCAGAAGATCATTCACCACTTTAGTGAGAGCCGTCTCTGTGGAATGATATTTTCTAAAAGCAGACTGCAGTGGCTCAAAGAGATTATTCTCAGTAAGATAGTCTATGAGCTGCCGTGACACCACTTTTTCCAGAATTTTAGAGCAAAATGATAGATTTCATATCGGCCGATAGTTTTTAATACACTAGGGTCAAGATTAGGTTTCTTAAGTAATGGTTTAATCACTGCAGATTTGAAACATTTAGGAACAAATCCAGAAGTTAATGAGAGATTAATAATTTCCAGCACAGTCGGCCCAAGAGTGGACCTTAAACAGTCCTTAAACAGTTTTGTTGGTATAGGATCAAATAAACAGGTTGTGCTTTTTGTAGACATTACGAGTTTTGTTAGCACGCCTAGTGAGATACTATCAAATTCTGTAAATCTAGGTAATACCTCAGTAATGGCGCCCACATCAAAAGCAGGGTGTACTGGCCGGGTTAAGGCATTCAGAAAGTCACATTGTATGATTTTTAAATAATTTATTTTGCATTTTATTGCATGAAATAAGTATTTGTGCCAATAGAAAAATAGACCTTAATATTTGCTACAGAAACCTCTCTTTGCAGTTCCAGAGGTCAGACGTTTCCACCATCCACTCCTCATGCACGAAACGTGAGTGATTGCTGGCAGCTGTTCCAGGCACTTTCACCTTCTTAAGTTCTCTCATGATTGAAGCATGTTAATGAAGTCCAATAACTCCTGGAAATAATGTATTCTGACTTTTTCCAATGTACCAAATCCATCTGTGTGTCCAGGCAGTCGCGTCATGGAGCCAACTAGAGGTGGGCGGATCGATGCTAATAACAATAATATCGATACCAACGCTGGTATTGATACTGAACAATCCTCATGTAAAAAGATCAATACTCAAGCTTTTTTTTCTCCCGCACGCACTGACTGCTGCACACGCAGATTCATCAAAGTCTACTCTCTGTCTGTAAGAGCAGCGCTGCGCTGTGTCACACAACACGGAGCAGCGCACCCTTGTATTGTGGTTTGTCAGCCCTCTACCTCAGGAGATTTTGGTTTAAGTTGTGTTGAGTGATATTTTTTTAAACAAAAATGTTGATTGTGATAAAGTATTTTGTTGTCACGTACAATGTTTGGCGAAATTCTATCCTAGGTCTTTTGGGTCCTTTGGATCTGTGAAGCTTAAATATGAAAAAAGTATCGGTATCAATATCAGCGATACTGGGCCTGTATTTACTTGGTATCGGATCAATACCAAAATTCTCGGTATCGCCCACCTCTAGAGCCAAGCTCCCTCTGCACGCAAGGTTTTCTCTCTCTCTCTCTCTGTGCAACTATGCAGCTGTGATGAGGCAACAGAGTCCCGCTGTTTGTCTGGAAATGAGAGTGCCGTTTGCTTTTCTTATGTTGTTTTGAGAACAGAGCGCATTTCCACAATGAAAAAAAGTAGGCAGGAGTGGACTGCGAGAAGTAGAAAAATAGCGGCGAGGGCTACATATGTGGCAGTAAGCAAGCAGTGAACCTAACCTTTAAAGGCTCCAATACATTCAAAACTGTGCAGCTAGAATTTTGATGAGACTACATAAACAGGAGCACATCACATCTATAGTCCATAACCTTCACTGGCTCCACATCACCTACAGAATCCATTTTAAGATTGCTCTCATCACCCACCACTGGATCCATGGCAATGCCCCCACATAGCTCAAAGACCTCCTCACACCCCACAAATCTTCCCGTGTCCTCCGTTCATACAACACTTATCTTCTCAGTCCCCCTCACACCATGGGAGATAGGGCCTCCTGTTCAGCTGCCCCTCATGTTTGGAACTCTCTCCCTGACCATCAGGGAGCTCCACAAATTGTGGAAGCTTTTAAAAATGCCTCAAGACATACCTGTTCAGACAGGCCTATCACAGGTCTCAATAATTTGAAACTGTTGCATCTTAGTCTTTTTACTCTATTTTATTATTTTATTTTGGTTTTATTCTAGTCTGCTATCTGTTTTAATCTAAAGATTTTCTGTTGTTATTCTCTTGTTTATTTTTGGTTTTAGTTTGAGATTTTTATTAATAAAAGGTGCACATTATAAATGAAATTTATTATTATATTATTATCATGACATTGTTGAACGTGATGTCACTGAACATCACATTACATTCATTTTGTGTAAAACAATCAGTTCTGTTGATGAATGTTTCTTTTCTTTTATTTTCTTTTATGAGTGAAAGATTTATCTAATCACATAAATTTGAAAATGCTAGAAGTGTCTTACTGTGGAAAACTGAAATGATGATATCATCGTCCTGCTTCTTTAACATGTTGTTAACAGTGTCATTTAACATATTATTAGTTCTTGGTGGGATGAAGCCCCGGCATCCTTCAGCTCAAGCTGAGAAACTCACCCAGAGCAGACAAACACTGCAGACAAACCTTAAAAAACCCTTAACAAGTAACTTCCATCATAACAAATTAACACATTTCCGGATGTCATCTTCGAAAACAAGGGTGTCATGTGGGGAACAGTTTTCAGCTGTGATGATGAATCCAGGCAACAGGTCAGATTAAAAGAGTTTATTTAATCTGTGAGCCACCTTCTAAAGTTTTAGTGTTTGTTGTTAGCGCCATGTCTAGAAGCGGTACAGCGCTACATACAGTCTGGCATTTTCACAGCATTTTCACGTGACTTCACTGGATCTGTGAGAATGGGGATATTTCTTGAATGGAACACTTTGTAAAAATGACAAAGAAAAGATTGTATAGGAGAAGCTCAGTTTCAGTGTGGACAAGGCCTTAAATACACTGGATGAAATTACATTAAAATAATAAATGAGGAATTATTTTCTTGGGGGTGCTATGACAAATCCAGGGGGCGCTCTAGCACCGCCCATGAATTACACCAACAGTTGTCTTCTACCAAGCTGCTTGCCTGTTGTCCTGTAGTCCATCCCAGTCTTGTGCAGGTCTACAGTTTTGTCCCTGGTGTCCTTAGACAGCTCTTTGATCTTGGCTATGGTGGACAGGTTGGAGTGTGATTGATTGAGTGTGTGAACAGGTGTCTTTTATACAGGTAACAAGTTCAAACAGGTGCAATTAATACAGGTAAAGAGTGAAGAATAAGAGGGCTTCTTAAAGGCAAACTAACTTTAATTCTTGCTGGTTGGTAGGTGATCAAATACTTTTTTTATGCAATAAAATGCTAATTAATTATTTAAAAGTCATACAATGTGATTTTCTGATTTTATATATTTATTTTTTAGATTCTGTCTCTTGCAGTTGAAGCGTACCTCTGCTAAAATATTACAGACTTTTCCATTCTTTATAGGTGGGAAAACTTGCAAAATTGACAATGACTCAAATACTTATTTGCCTCACTGTAAACAGTAAATTAACATAAAAAATTACATAATTAACAGGAAATAAAAGGGTTGAGTTTGTCTTCTAAAACCTGGTGAGGTCTAAGGTTCTAAAAACATTCTGGACTCACACACTGTTCCAACTCATTGCTTCATTTATTACCACCCTTGACAAATGTCAGCTACCTATTTGATAAATATGACCCATCTAGAGCCCGTGGATCCCCACGGACAACACACTAGTATGTATATAACAGCTGTGCGTCATGCTCGAGTGATATACACAGACAAGAGGGAATGACAGAATATTGTTTTCAACTGGAATAAGCCATGAGGTGCGTACCTGCAGCTGAAGCCAGAGGACTGTAGGATCTGGATGCTGGGGCCTAAAAGAGCAAAAATGAATCAGATAACAGGGACTTGACAACACACAGCCATGTATTACTGTCCACATGAAGTCATACTCTTGTATGTCTTTTGTTGTTGTTGCTGGTTTATAATCCTTGGGTTATCGGCCCCTGTCAGTCCTGATAACCGGGGCTGAGTCGCCCAACCCCACACCTGCCATCCAGCTCCTCATCACCCTCAGCAGAGTGAGGTCCTGATTTGGCCTTGCCCTTTGTCACACTGCTTGCTCAGACTCTGAATATCTGAAATGGTTTCAAAGTCAGGAGCTGCTTACCTTTGTTTATCTCTGTCATTTTCTAAAGACAAGGAGCTCTGTTGTTTACATCAGGAGAGTAACTCTGGACCTTTACACTGATGAATGTCTGCATTAAATTGGACTACGAAGAGGCTCCTACAGGAACGAGGTGCAGCATCTAATAGGGTGGTGCAGGGAGAATAACCTGCTCCTCAACATCTCAAAAACCAAGGAGCTGATAATAGACTTCAGGAAGAAAAAATGAACATCACACCGTTGATTATCATTGGGGACTGTGTGGAGAGAGTGGCAGAATTCCACTTCCTGGGAGTCGACATTGAGGAGAATGTGTCCTGGAGCGTGAACACCTCTGAGCTGCTGAAAAAGACCCAGCAGACACTGCACTTTGTGAGGGTGCTCAGAAAGAACATCATCACACAGAGACTGCTGGTGTCCTTTTACCAGTGCTCCATACTGACAGATTGTATATGTGTGTGTGGTGCACCAGCTGCACAGTGTCTCGGAGGAAAGCTCTGCAGAGGGTCATCAACACGGCCCACAAGATCATTGGCTGCCTTCTCCTGACTCTGGAAGAACTGCACCGTTCCCGCTGCCTCAAAAAAGCCAAGAATATTATAAAGGACACCTCACACCCTGGTCACTCCCTGTTTGATCTGGTACCATCAGGCAGACGGTAACAGATCAATCAAAAAAATGACAAACAGATTCACAGGCAGCAATAACTACACTCAGGAAAGCGGAACTGTAACACTGCTGCTCGTCCGACTAAGGAATTTTGCAGTTAATGTTGAATGTTTGGTTGAGTATTTGATGGTTGGTATTATCATTTATATATATATTTATATATATATATATATATATATATATATAAAATGCTTTTATCGTTTTAGTTTTACAGTCTTCTTGTTTTATATGACCTGAATGTCGTTGCATGTTGCACTGACTGTACGTGTTACAATGATGATAAATATTCTATTCTGTTCTGTTGTGCTGTGGCCTATATGGTTCATTTCATCAGTGGGGGACTGTAGGCAAGTAATTCCTACTTTATTCTGAATCAGAATAGCTTTTATTCACCAACTATCCACGGAAGACAAGGCATGTGATTTCAGTTTGAGCTGCACTCTCTCTGTACAGCATGTAGAAATATACACTAAAGACTGAATAATTCAGAGGAATAAAATGTGCAAATAAAATGTCCTAATTAAAAACACCGCAGACAGATTGACTCCAATGTAACAATCTGAATTAAAAACACCGCAGACAGAGAGACTCCAATGTAACAATCTGAATTAAAAACACCGCAGACAGAGAGACTCCAATGTAACAATCTGAATTAAAAACACCGCAGACAGAGAGACTCCAATGTAACAATCTGAATTAAAAACACCGCAGACAGAGAGACTCCAATGTAACAATCTGAATTAAAAACACCGCAGACAGAGAGACTCCAATGTAACAATCTGAATTAAAAACACCGCAGACAGATTGACTCCAATGTAACAATCTGAATTAAAAACACCGCAGACAGAGAGACTCCAATGTAACAATCTGAATTAAAACACCACAGACAGATTGACTCCAATGTAACAATCTGAATTAAAAACACCGCAGACAGATTGACTCCAATGTAACAATCTGAATTAAAAACACCGCAGACAGAGAGACTCCAATGTAACAATCTGAATTAAAAACACCGCAGACAGAGAGACTCCAATGTTACAATCTGAATTAAAAACACCGCAGACAGATTGACTCCAATGTAACAATCTGAATTAAAAACACCGCAGACAGAGAGACTCCAATGTAACAATCTGAATTAAAAACACCGCAGACAGATTGACTCCAATGTAACAATCTGAATTAAAAACACCGCAGACAGAGAGACTCCAATGTAACAATCTGAATTAAAAACACCGCAGACAGAGAGACTCCAATGTAACAATCTGAATTAAAAACACCGCAGACAGATTGACTCCAATGTAACAATCTGAATTAAAAACACCGCAGACAGATTGACTCCAATGTAACAATCTGAATTAAAAACACCGCAGACAGATTGACTCCAATGTAACAATCTGAATTAAAAACACCGCAGACAGAGAGACTCCAATGTAACAATCTGAATTAAAAACACAGCAGACAGATTGACTCCAATGTAACAATCTGAATTAAAAACACCGCAGACAGATTGACTCCAATGTAACAATCTGAATTAAAAACACCGCAGACAGAGAGACTCCAATGTAACAATCTGAATTAAAAACACCGCAGACAGATTGACTCCAATGTAACAATCTGAATTAAAAACACCGCAGACAGAGAGACTCCAATGTAACAATCTGAATTAAAAACACCGCAGACAGAGAGACTCCAATGTTACAATCTGAATTAAAAACACCGCAGATATAGAGACTCCAATGTAACAATCTGAATTAAAAACACCGCAGACAGAGAGACTCCAATGTAACAATCTGAATTAAAAACACCGCAGACAGAGTGACTCCAATGTAACAATCTGAATTAAAAACACCGCAGACAGAGAGACTCCAATGGAACAATCTGAATTAAAAACACCGCAGACAGATTGACTCCAATGTAACAATCTGAATTAAAAACACCGCAGACAGATTGACTCCAATGTAACAATCTGAATTAAAAACACCGCAGACAGAGAGACTCCAATGTAACAATCTGAATTAAAAACACTGCAGACAGATTGACTCCAATGTAACAATCTGAATTAAAAACACCGCAGACAGATTGACTCCAATGTAACAATCTGAATTAAAAACACCGCAGACAGAGAGACTCCAATGTAACAATCTGAATTAAAAACACCGCAGACAGATTGACTCCAATGTAACAATCTGAATTAAAAACACCGCAGACAGAGAGACTCCAATGTAACAATCTGAATTAAAAACACCGCAGACAGAGAGACTCCAATGTAACAATCTGAATTAAAAACACCGCAGACAGATTGACTCCAATGTAACAATCTGAATTAAAAACACCGCAGACAGAGAGACTCCAATGTAACAATCTGAATTAAAAACACCGCAGACAGATTGACTCCAATGTAACAATCTGAATTAAAAACACCGCAGACAGATTGACTCCAATGTAACAATCTGAATTAAAAACACCGCAGACAGAGAGACTCCAATGTAACAATCTGAATTAAAAACACCGCAGACAGATTGACTCCAATGTAACAATCTGAATTAAAAACACCGCAGACAGAGAGACTCCAATGTAACAATCTGAATTAAAAACACCGCAGACAGAGAGACTCCAATGTAACAATCTGAATTAAAAACACCGCAGACAGATTGACTCCAATGTAACAATCTGAATTAAAAACACCGCAGACAGAGAGACTCCAATGTAACAATCTGAATTAAAAACACCACAGACAGATTGACTCCAATGTAACAATCTGAATTAAAAACACCGCAGACAGATTGACTCCAATGTAACAATCTGAATTAAAAACACCGCAGACAGAGAGACTCCAATGTAACAATCTGAATTAAAAACACCGCAGACAGAGAGACTCCAATGGAACAATCTGAATTAAAAACACCGCAGACAGATTGACTCCAATGTAACAATCTGAATTAAAAACACCGCAGACAGAGAGACTCCAATGTAACAATCTGAATTAAAAACACCGCAGACAGATTGACTCCAATGTAACAATCTGAATTAAAAACACCGCAGACAGAGAGACTCCAATGTAACAATCTGAATTAAAAACACCGCAGACAGAGAGACTCCAATGTAACAATCTGAATTAAAAACACCGCAGACAGATTGACTCCAATGTAACAATCTGAATTAAAAACACAGCAGACAGATTGACTCCAATGTAACAATCTGAATTAAAAACACCGCAGACAGATTGACTCCAATGTAACAATCTGAATTAAAAACACCGCAGACAGAGAGACTCCAATGTAACAATCTGAATTAAAAACACCGCAGACAGATTGACTCCAATGTAACAATCTGAATTAAAAACACCGCAGACAGATTGACTCCAATGTAACAATCTGAATTAAAAACACCGCAGACAGAGAGACTCCAATGTAACAATCTGAATTAAAAACACCGCAGACAGATTGACTCCAATGTAACAATCTGAATTAAAAACACCGCAGACAGAGAGACTCCAATGTAACAATCTGAATTAAAAACACCGCAGACAGAGAGACTCCAATGTAACAATCTGAATTAAAAACACCGCAGACAGAGAGACTCCAATGTTACAATCTGAATTAAAAACACCGCAGATATAGAGACTCCAATGTAACAATCTGAATTAAAAACACCGCAGACAGAGAGACTCCAATGTAACAATCTGAATTAAAAACACCGCAGACAGAGTGACTCCAATGTAACAATCTGAATTAAAAACACCGCAGACAGAGAGACTCCAATGGAACAATCTGAATTAAAAACACCGCAGACAGATTGACTCCAATGTAACAATCTGAATTAAAAACACCGCAGACAGATTGACTCCAATGTAACAATCTGAATTAAAAACACCGCAGACAGAGAGACTCCAATGTAACAATCTGAATTAAAAACACCGCAGACAGATTGACTCCAATGTAACAATCTGAATTAAAAACACCGCAGACAGAGAGACTCCAATGTAACAATCTGAATTAAAAACACCGCAGACAGAGAGACTCCAATGTAACAATCTGAATTAAAAACACCGCAGACAGAGAGACTCCAATGTTACAATCTGAATTAAAAACACCGCAGATATAGAGACTCCAATGTAACAATCTGAATTAAAAACACCGCAGACAGAGAGACTCCAATGTAACAATCTGAATTAAAAACACCGCAGACAGAGTGACTCCAATGTAACAATCTGAATTAAAAACACCGCAGACAGAGAGACTCCAATGGAACAATCTGAATTAAAAACACCGCAGACAGATTGACTCCAATGTAACAATCTGAATTAAAAACACCGCAGACAGAGTGACTCCAATGTAACAATCTGAATTAAAAACACCGCAGACAGAGAGACTCCAATGTAACAATCTGAATTAAAAACACCGCAGACAGAGAGACTCCAATGGAACAATCTGAATTAAAAACACCGCAGACAGAGAGACTCCAATGTAACAATCTGAATTAAAAACACCGCAGACAGATTGACTCCAATGTAACAATCTGAATTAAAAACACCGCAGACAGAGTGACTCCAATGTAACAATCTGAATTAAAAACACCGCAGACAGAGAGACTCCAATGGAACAATCTGAATTAAAAACACCGCAGACAGAGAGACTCCAATGTAACAATCTGAATTAAAAACACCGCAGACAGATTGACTCCAATGTAACAATCTGAATTAAAAACACTGCAGACAGAGTGACTCCAATGTAACAATCTGAATTAAAAACACCGCAGACAGAGAGACTCCAATGTAACAATCTGAATTAAAAACACCGCAGACAGAGTGACTCCAATGTAACAATCTGAATTAAAAACACCGCAGACAGAGAGACTCCAATGGAACAATCTGAATTAAAAACACCGCAGACAGAGTGACTCCAATGGAACAATCTGAATTAAAAACACCGCAGACAGAGAGACTCCAATGTAACAATCTGAATTAAAAACACCGCAGACAGAGAGACTCCAATGTAACAATCTGAATTAAAAACACCGCAGACAGATTGACTCCAATGTAACAATCTGAATTAAAAACACAGCAGACAGATTGACTCCAATGTAACAATCTGAATTAAAAACACCGCAGACAGAGAGACTCCAATGGAACAATCTGAATTAAAAACACCGCAGACAGAGTGACTCCAATGGAACAATCTGAATTAAAAACACCGCAGACAGATTGACTCCAATGTAACAATCTGAATTAAAAACACTGCAGACAGAGTGACTCCAATGTAACAATCTGAATTAAAAACACCGCAGACAGAGAGACTCCAATGTAACAATCTGAATTAAAAACACCGCAGACAGAGTGACTCCAATGTAACAATCTGAATTAAAAACACCGCAGACAGAGAGACTCCAATGTAACAATCTGAATTAAAAACACCGCAGACAGAGTGACTCCAATGGAACAATCTGAATTAAAAACACCGCAGACAGAGAGACTCCAATGTAACAATCTGAATTAAAAACACCGCAGACAGAGAGACTCCAATGTAACAATCTGAATTAAAAACACCGCAGACAGATTGACTCCAATGTAACAATCTGAATTAAAAACACTGCAGACAGAGTGACTCCAATGTAACAATCTGAATTAAAAAACACCGCAGACAGAGAGACTCCAATGGAACAATCTGAATTAAAAACACCGCAGACAGAGAGACTCCAATGTAACAATCTGAATTAAAAACACCGCAGACAGAGAGACTCCAATGTAACAATCTGAATTAAAAACACCGCAGACAGATTGACTCCAATGTAACAATCTGAATTAAAAACACCGCAGACAGAGAGACTCCAATGTAACAATCTGAATTAAAAACACCGCAGACAGAGAGACTCCAATGTAACAATCTGAATTAAAAACACCGCAGACAGAGAGACTCCAATGTAACAATCTGAATTAAAAACACCGCAGACAGATTGACTCCAATGTAACAATCTGAATTAAAAACACCGCAGACAGATTGACTCCAATGTAACAATCTGAATTAAAAACACCGCAGACAGAGAGACTCCAATGTAACAATCTGAATTAAAAACACCGCAGACAGAGAGACTCCAATGTAACAATCTGAATTAAAAACACCGCAGACAGAGAGACTCCAATGTAACAATCTGAATTAAAAACACCGCTGACAGAGTGACTCCAATGGAACAATCTGAATTAAAAACACCGCAGACAGAGACTCCAATGTAACAATCTGAATTAAAAACACCGCAGACAGAGAGACTCCAATGTAACAATCTGAATTAAAAACACCGCAGACAGATTGACTCCAATGTAACAATCTGAATTAAAAACACCGCAGACAGAGAGACTCCAATGTAACAATCTGAATTAAAAACACCGCAGACAGAGAGACTCCAATGTAACAATCTGAATTAAAAACACCGCAGACAGATTGACTCCAATGTAACAATCTGAATTAAAAACACCGCAGACAGAGAGACTCCAATGTAACAATCTGAATTAAAAACACCGCAGACAGATTGACTCCAATGTAACAATCTGAATTAAAAACACCGCAGACAGAGAGACTCCAATGGAACAATCTGAATTAAAAACACCGCAGACAGAGAGACTCCAATGTAACAATCTGAATTAAAAACACAGCAGACAGAGAGACTCCAATGGAACAATCTGAATTAAAAACACCGCAGACAGAGAGACTCCAATGGAACAATCTGAATTAAAAACACCGCAGACAGAGAGACTCCAATGTAACAATCTGAATTAAAAACACCGCAGACAGAGAGACTCCAATGTAACAATCTGAATTAAAAACACCGCAGACAGAGAGACTCCAATGTAACAATCTGAATTAAAAACACCGCCGCTCAGAGACTCCAATGTAACAATCTGAATTAAAAACACCGCAGACAGATTGACTCCAATGTAACAATCTGAATTAAAAACACCGCAGACAGAGAGACTCCAATGTAACAATCTGAATTAAAAACACCGCAGACAGAGAGACTCCAATGTAACAATCTGAATTAAAAACACCGCAGACAGAGAGACTCCAATGTAACAATCTGAATTAAAAACACCGCAGACAGATTGACTCCAATGTAACAATCTGAATTAAAAACACCGCAGACAGATTGACTCCAATGTAACAATCTGAATTAAAAACACCGCAGACAGAGAGACTCCAATGTAACAATCTGAATTAAAAACACCGCAGACAGATTGACTCCAATGTAACAATCTGAATTAAAAACACCGCAGACAGAGAGACTCCAATGTAACAATCTGAATTAAAAACACCGCAGACAGAGAGACTCCAATGTAACAATCTGAATTAAAAACACCGCAGACAGAGAGACTCCAATGTAACAATCTGAATTAAAAACACCGCAGACAGAGACTCCAATGTAACAATCTGAATTAAAAACACCGCAGACAGAGAGACTCCAATGTAACAATCTGAATTAAAACACCGCAGACAGAGAGACTCCAATGTAACAATCTGAATTAAAAACACCGCAGACAGAGAGACTCCAATGTAACAATCTGAATTAAAAACACCGCAGACAGAGAGACTCCAATGTAACAATCTGAATAAAAACACCGCAGACAGAGAGACTCCAATGTAACAATCTGAATTAAAAACACCGCAGACAGAGAGACTCCAATGTAACAATCTGAATTAAAAACACCGCAGACAGAGAGACTCCAATGTAACAATCTGAATTAAAAACACCGCAGACAGAGAGACTCCAATGTAACAATCTGAATTAAAAACACCGCAGACAGAGAGACTCCAATGTAACAATCTGAATTAAAAACACCGCAGACAGAGAGACTCCAATGTAACAATCTGAATTAAAAACACCGCAGACAGAGAGACTCCAATGTAACAATCTGAATTAAAAACACCGCAGACAGAGAGACTCCAATGTAACAATCTGAATTAAAACACCGCAGACAGAGAGACTCCAATGTAACAATCTGAATTAAAAACACCGCAGACAGAGAGACTCCAATGTAACAATCTGAATTAAAAACACCGCAGACAGATTGACTCCAATGTAACAATCTGAATTAAAAACACCGCAGACAGAGAGACTCCAATGTAACAATCTGAATTAAAAACACCGCAGACAGAGAGACTCCAATGTAACAATCTGAATTAAAAACACCGCAGACAGAGAGACTCCAATGGAACAATCTGAATTAAAAACACCGCAGACAGATTGACTCCAATGTAACAATCTGAATTAAAAACACCGCAGACAGAGAGACTCCAATGTAACAATCTGAATTAAAAACACCGCAGACAGAGTGACTCCAATGGAACAATCTGAATTAAAAACACCGCAGACAGAGAGACTCCAATGTAACAATCTGAATTAAAAACACCGCAGACAGAGAGACTCCAATGTAACAATCTGAATTAAAAACACCGCAGACAGATTGACTCCAATGGAACAATCTGAATTAAAAACACTGCAGACAGAGTGACTCCAATGTAACAATCTGAATTAAAAACACTGCAGACAGAGAGACTCCAATGGAACAATCTGAATTAAAAACACCGCAGACAGAGAGACTCCAATGTAACAATCTGAATTAAAAACACCGCAGACAGAGAGACTCCAATGTAACAATCTGAATTAAAAACACCGCAGACAGATTGACTCCAATGTAACAATCTGAATTAAAAACACCGCAGACAGAGAGACTCCAATGTAACAATCTGAATTAAAAACACCGCAGACAGAGAGACTCCAATGTAACAATCTGAATTAAAAACACCGCAGACAGAGAGACTCCAATGTAACAATCTGAATTAAAAACACCGCAGACAGATTGACTCCAATGTAACAATCTGAATTAAAAACACCGCAGACAGAGTGACTCCAATGTAACAATCTGAATTAAAAACACCGCAGACAGAGAGACTCCAATGGAACAATCTGAATTAAAAACACCGCAGACAGAGAGACTCCAATGTAACAATCTGAATTAAAAACACCGCTGACAGAGTGACTCCAATGGAACAATCTGAATTAAAAACACCGCAGACAGAGAGACTCCAATGTAACAATCTGAATTAAAAACACCGCAGACAGAGAGACTCCAATGTAACAATCTGAATTAAAAACACCGCAGACAGATTGACTCCAATGTAACAATCTGAATTAAAAACACCGCAGACAGAGAGACTCCAATGTAACAATCTGAATTAAAAACACCGCAGACAGAGAGACTCCAATGTAACAATCTGAATTAAAAACACCGCAGACAGAGAGACTCCAATGTAACAATCTGAATTAAAAACACCGCAGACAGATTGACTCCAATGTAACAATCTGAATTAAAAACACTGCAGACAGAGAGACTCCAATGTAACAATCTGAATTAAAAACACCGCAGACAGAGTGACTCCAATGGAACAATCTGAATTAAAAACACCGCAGACAGAGAGACTCCAATGTAACAATCTGAATTAAAAACACAGCAGACAGAGAGACTCCAATGTAACAATCTGAATTAAAAACACCGCAGACAGAGAGACTCCAATGTAACAATCTGAATTAAAAACACCGCAGACAGAGAGACTCCAATGTAACAATCTGAATTAAAAACACCGCAGACAGAGAGACTCCAATGTAACAATCTGAATTAAAAACACCGCAGACAGATTGACTCCAATGTAACAATCTGAATTAAAAACACCGCAGACAGAGAGACTCCAATGTAACAATCTGAATTAAAAACACCGCAGACAGATTGACTCCAATGTAACAATCTGAATTAAAAACACCGCAGACAGAGAGACTCCAATGTAACAATCTGAATTAAAAACACCGCAGACAGAGAGACTCCAATGTAACAATCTGAATTAAAAACACCGCAGACAGAGACTCCAATGTAACAATCTGAATTAAAAACACTGCAGACAGATTGACTCCAATGTAACAATCTGAATTAAAAACACTGCAGACAGAGAGACTCCAATGTAACAATCTGAATTAAAAACACCGCAGACAGAGAGACTCCAATGTAACAATCTGAATTAAAAACACAGCAGACAGAGAGACTCCAATGTAACAATCTGAATTAAAAACACCGCAGACAGAGAGACTCCAATGTAACAATCTGAATTAAAAACACCGCAGACAGAGAGACTCCAATGTAACAATCTGAATTAAAAACACCGCAGACAGATTGACTCCAATGTAACAATCTGAATTAAAAACACAGCAGACAGAGAGACTCCAATGTAACAATCTGAATTAAAAACACCGCAGACAGAGAGACTCCAATTAAAAACACCGCAGACAGAGAGACTCCAATGTAACAATCTGAATTAAAAACACCGCAGACAGAGAGACTCCAATGTAACAATCTGAATTAAAAACACCGCAGACAGAGAGACTCCAATGTAACAATCTGAATTAAAAACACCGCAGACAGAGAGACTCCAATGTAACAATCTGAATTAAAAACACCGCAGACAGAGAGACTCCAATGTAACAATCTGAATTAAAAACACCGCAGACAGAGAGACTCCAATGTAACAATCTGAATTAAAAACACCGCAGACAGAGAGACTCCAATGGAACAATCTGAATTAAAAACACCGCAGACAGATTGACTCCAATGTAACAATCTGAATTAAAAACACCGCAGACAGAGAGACTCCAATGGAACAATCTGAATTAAAAACACCGCAGACAGAGAGACTCCAATGTAACAATCTGAATTAAAAACACCGCAGACAGAGAGACTCCAATGTAACAATCTGAATTAAAAACACCGCAGACAGAGAGACTCCAATGGAACAATCTGAATTAAAAACACCGCAGACAGAGAGACTCCAATGGAACAATCTGAATTAAAAACACCGCAGACAGAGAGACTCCAATGTAACAATCTGAATTAAAAACACCGCAGACAGAGCGACTCCGATGCAACAATCTGAATTAAAAACACTGCAGACAGAGCGACTCCGATGCAACAATCCAAATTAAAAACACTGCAGACAGAGCGACTCCGATGCAACAATCCAAATTAAAAACACCGCAGACATAGCGACTCCAATGTAACAATCCAAATTAAAAACACTGCAGACAGAGCGACTCCAATGCAACAATCGAATTAAAAACACTGCAGACAGAGTGACTCCAATGGAACAATCTGAATTAAAAACACTGCAGACAGAATGACTCCAATGGAACAATCTGAATTAAAAACACCGCAGACAGATTGACTCCAATGGAACAATCTGAATTAAAAACACCGCAGACAGAGTGACTCCAATGCAACAATCTGAATTAAAAACACTGCAGACAGATTGACTCCAATGGAACAATCTGAATTAAAAACACCGCAGACAGAGTGACTCCAATGCAACAATCGAATTAAAAACACTGCAGACAGATTGACTCCAATGGAACAATCTGAATTAAAAACACTGCAGACAGATTGACTCCAATGGAACAATCTGAATTAAAAACACCGCAGACAGAGTGACTCCAATGCAACAATCGAATTAAAAACACTGCAGACAGATTGACTCCAATGGAACAATCTGAATTAAAAACACTGCAGACAGAGTGACTCCAATGGAACAATCTGAATTAAAAACACTGCAGACAGATTGACTCCAATGGAACAATCTGAATTAAAAACACCGCAGACAGAGTGACTCCAATGCAACAATCGAATTAAAAACACTGCAGACAGATTGACTCCAATGGAACAATCTGAATTAAAAACACCGCAGACAGAGAGACTCCAATGTAACAATCTGAATTAAAAACACCGCAGACAGAGAGACTCCAATGTAACAATCTGAATTAAAAACACCGCAGACAGAGCGACTCCGATGCAACAATCTGAATTAAAAACACTGCAGACAGAGCGACTCCGATGCAACAATCCAAATTAAAAACACTGCAGACATAGCGACTCCAATGTAACAATCCAAATTAAAAACACCGCAGACAGAGCGACTCCGACGCAACAATCTGAATTAAAAACACCGCAGACATAGAGACTCCGGTGCAACAATCCAAATTAAAAACACCGCAGACAGAGCGACTCCGATGCAACAATCTGAATTAAAAACACAGCAGACAGAGCGACTCCAATCTAACAATCCAAATTAAAAACACTGCAGACAGAGCGACTCCAATGTAACAATCCAAATTAAAAACACTGCAGACAGAGCGACTCCAATGCAACAATCGAATTAAAAACACTGCAGACAGAGTGACTCCAATGCAACAATCCAAATTAAAAACACCGCAGACAGAGCGACTCCAACGCAACAATCTGAATTAAAAACACCGCAGACATAGAGACTCCGGTGCAACAATCCAAATTAAAAACACCGCAGACAGAGCGACTCTGATGCAACAATCTGAATTAAAAACACCGCAGACATAGCGACTCCAATGCAACAATCCAAATTAAAAACACCGCAGACATAGCGACTCTAATGCAACAATCCGTAATAAAAGCCCCACAGACATAGCAAGTTCAACTCAACAATCTGAATTAAAAGAACCGCAGACATAGCGACTCTAACGCAACAATCTGAATCAAAAACACCGCAGACATAGCGAGTCCAAAGCAACAATCCAAATCAAAAACACCGCAGACAGAGCGACTCCAGTGTAACAATCCAAATGAAAAACACTGCAGACAGAGCGACTCCAATGTAACAATCCAAATTAAAAACACCGCAGACAGAGCGACTCCAGTTTAACAATCCAAATTAAAAACACTGCAGACAGAGTGACTCCAATGCAACAATCCAAATTAAAAACACCGCAGACAGAGCGACTCTGACGCAATAATCTGAATTAAAAACACAGCAGACATAGAGACTCCGATGCAACAATCCAAATTAAAAACACTGCAGACAGAGCGACTCCAATGGAACAATCCAAATTAAAAACACTGCAGACAGAGCGACTCCAATGGAACAATCCAAATTAAAAACACTGCAAACAGAGCGACTCCAATGTAACAATCCAAATTAAAAACACTGCAGACAGAGCGACTCCAATGTAACAATCCAAATTAAAAACACCGCAGACAGAGCGACTCCAGTGTAACAATCCAAATTAAAAACACTGCAGACAGAGCGACTCCAATGTAACAATCCAAATTAAAAACACTGCAGACAGAGCGACTCCAATGCAACAATCGAATTAAAAACACTGCAGACAGAGTGACTCCAATGCAACAATCCAAATTAAAAACACCGCAGACAGAGCGACTCCGACGCAACAATCTGAATTAAAAACTCCGCAGATATAGAGACTCCAGTGCAACAATCCAAATTAAAACACAGCAGACAGAGCGACTCCGATGCAACAATCTGAATTAAAAACACCGCAGACAGAGCGACTCCAATGTAACAATCCAAATTAAAAACACTGCAGACAGAGCGACTCCAATGTAACAATCCAAATTAAAAACACTGCAGACAGAGCGACTCCAATGCAACAATCCAAATTAAAAACACCGCAGACAGAGCGACTCTGACGCAACAATCTGAATTAAAAACACCGCAGACATAGCGACTCCAATGCAACAATCCAAATTAAAAACACCGCAGACATAGCGACTCTAATGCAACAATCATTAATAAAAGCCCCACAGACATAGCAAGTTCAACTCAACAATCTGAATTAAAAGCACCGCAGACATAGCGACTCTAACCCAACAATCTGAATCAAAAACACCGCAGACATAGCGACTCCAATGCAACAATCCAAATCAAAAACACCGCAGACAGAGTGACTCCGACGCAACAATCCAAATCAAAAACACCGCAGACATAGCGACTCCAATGCAACAATCCAAATTAAAAACACCGCAGACATAGCGACTCCAATGCAACAATCCGTAATAAAAGCCCCACAGACATAGCAAGTTCAACTCAACAATCTGAATTAAAAGCACCGCAGACATAGCGACTCCGACGCAACAATCTGAATTAAAAACACAGCAGACATAGAGACTCCGATGCAACAATCGAATTAAAAACACTGCAGACAGAGTGACTCCAATGGAACAATCTGAATTAAAAGCACTGCAGACATAGCGACTCCAATGCAACAATCCAAATTAAAAACACCGCAGACAGAGTGACTCCAATGTAACAATCCAAATTAAAAACACTGCAGACAGAGCGACTCCAATGCAACAATCCAAATTAAAAACACTGCAGACAGAGCGACTCCGACGCAACAATCTGAATTAAAAACACAGCAGACATAGAGACTCCGATGCAACAATCCAAATTAAAAACACTGCAGACAGAGCGACTCCAATGCAACAATCCAAATTAAAAACACTGCAGACAGAGCGACTCCAATGTAACAATCCAAATTAAAAACACCGCAGACAGAGCGACTCCGACGCAACAATCTGAATTAAAAACACAGCAGACAGAGCGACTCCGGTGCAACAATCCAAATTAAAAACACCGCAGACAGAGCGACTCCAATGTAACAATCCAAATTAAAAACACTGCAGACAGAGCGACTCCAATGCAACAATCAAATTAAAAACACTGCAGACAGAGTGACTCCAATGCAACAATCCAAATTAAAAACACCGCAGACAGAGCGACTCCGACGCAACAATCTGAATTAAAAACACCGCAGACATAGAGACTCCGGTGCAACAATCCAAATTAAAAACACCGCAGACAGAGCGACTCCGACGCAACAATCTGAATTAAAAACACCGCAGACATAGCGACTCCAATGCAACAATCCAAATTAAAAACACCGCAGACATAGCGACTCCAATGCAACAATCCAAATTAAAAACACCGCAGACATAACGACTCCAATGTAACAATCCAAATTAAAAACACTGCAGACAGAGCGACTCCAATGCAACAATCGAATTAAAAACACTGCAGACAGAGTGACTCCAATGCAACAATCGAATTAAAAACACCGCAGACAGAGCGACTCCGACGCAACAATCTGAATTAAAAACACCGCAGACATAGAGACTCCGGTGCAACAATCCAAATTAAAAACACCGCAGACAGAGCGACTCCGACGCAACAATCTGAATTAAAAACACCGCAGACATAGCGACTCCAATGCAACAATCCAAATTAAAAACACCGCAGACATAGCGACTCCAATGCAACAATCCAAATCAAAAACACCGCAGACATAGCGACTCCAATGCAACAATCCAAATCAAAAACACCGCAGACATAGCGACTCCAATGCAACAATCCAAATTAAAAACACCGCAGACATAGCGACTCCAATGCAACAATCCAAATTAAAAACACCGCAGACATAACGACTCCAATGTAACAATCCAAATTAAAAACACTGCAGACAGAGCGACTCCAATGCAACAATCGAATTAAAAACACTGCAGACAGAGTGACTCCAATGCAACAATCGAATTAAAAACACCGCAGACAGAGCGACTCCGACGCAACAATCTGAATTAAAAACACCGCAGACATAGAGACTCCGGTGCAACAATCCAAATTAAAAACACCGCAGACAGAGCGACTCCGACGCAACAATCTGAATTAAAAACACAGCAGACATAGCGACTCCAATGCAACAATCCAAATTAAAAACACCGCAGACAGAGCGACTCCAATGTAACAATCCAAATTAAAAACACTGCAGACAGAGCGACTCCAATGCAACAATCGAATTAAAAACACTGCAGACAGAGTGACTCCAATGCAACAATCCAAATTAAAAACACCGCAGACAGAGCGACTCCGACGCAACAATCTGAATTAAAAACACCGCAGACATAGAGACTCCGGTGCAACAATCCAAATTAAAAACACCGCAGACAGAGCGACTCCGACGCAACAATCTGAATTAAAAACACCGCAGACATAGCGACTCCAATGCAACAATCCGAATTAAAAACACCGCAGACATAGCGACTCCAATGCAACAATCTGTAATAAAAGCACCACAGACATAGCAAGTTCAACTTAACAATCTGAATTAAAAGCACCGCAGACATAGTGACTCTAACGCAACAATCTGAATTAAAAACACCGCAGACAGAGCGACTCCGATGCAACAATCCAAATTAAAAACACCGCAGACAGAGCGACTCCAATGCAACAATCCAAATTAAAAACACTGCAGACATAGCGACTCTAATGCAACAAACTGGATTAAAAACATCTCATACAGAGTGACTCCTACGCAACAATCTGAATCAAAAACACCGCAGACATAACGACTCCAATGCAACAATCCAAATTAAAAACACTGCAGACAGAGCGACTCCAATGTAACAATCCAAATTAAAAACACCGCAGACAGAGCGACTCCAGTGTAACAATCCAAATTAAAAACACTGCAGACAGAGCGACTCCAATGTAACAATCCAAATTAAAAACAACGCAGACAGAGCGACTCCAGTTTAACAATCCAAATTAAAAACACTGCAGACATTGCGACTCCAATGCAACAATCGAATTAAAAACACTGCAGACAGAGTGACTCCAATGCAACAATCCAAATTAAAAACACCGCAGACAGAGTGACTCCGACGCAACAATCTGAATTAAAAACACAGCAGACATAGAGACTCCGATGCAACAATCCAAATTAAAAACACTGCAGACAGAGCGACTCCAATGCAACAATCCAAATTAAAAACACTGTAGACAGAGTGACTCCAATGTAACAATCCAAATTAAAAACACTGCAGACAGAGCGACTCCAATGTAACAATCCAAATTAAAAACACCACAGACAGAGCGACTCCAGTGTAACAATCCAAATTAAAAACACTGCAGACAGAGCGACTCCAATGCAACAATCGAATTAAAAACACTGCAGACAGAGTGACTCCAATGCAACAATCCAAATTAAAAACACCGCAGACAGAGCGACTCCGACGCAACAATCTGAATTAAAAATACCGCAGACATAGAGACTCCAGTGCAACAATCCAAATTAAAAACACCGCAGACAGAGCGACTCCGACGCAACAATCTGAATTAAAAACACCGCAGACATAGCGACTCCAATGCAACAATCCAAATTAAAAACACAGCAGACATAGCGACTCTAATGCAACAAACTGGATTAAAAACATCTCATACAGAGTGACTCCTACGCAACAATCTGAATCAAAAACACCGCAGACATAGCGACTCCGACGCAACAATCCAAATCAAAAACACCGCAGACATAGCGACTTCAATGCAACAATCCAAATTAAAAACACCGCAGACATAACGACTCCAATGCAACAATCCAAATCAAAAACACCGCAGACATAGCGACTCCAATGCAACAATCCAAATTAAAAACACCGCAGACATAGCGACTCCAATGCAACAATCTGTAATAAAAGCACCACAGACATAGCAAGTTCAACTCAACAATCTGAATTAAAAGCACCGCAGACATAGCGACTCTAACACAACAATCTGAATTAAAAGCACCGCAGACATAGCGACTCTAACACAACAATCTGAATTAAAAACACCGCAGACATAGCGACTCTAACACAACAATCTGAATTAAAAACACCGCAGACATAGCGACTCTAACACAACAATCTGAATTAAAAGCACCGCAGACATAACGACTCTAACACAACAATCTGAATTAAAAGCACCGCAGACATAGCGACTCTAACACAACAATCTGAATTAAAAGCACCGCAGACAGATTGACTCCAATGCAACAATCCAAATTAAAAACACTGTAGACAGAGTGACTCCAATGTAACAATCCAAATTAAAAACACTGCAGACAGAGCGACTCCAATGTAACAATCCAAATTAAAAACACCACAGACAGAGCGACTCCAGTGTAACAATCCAAATTAAAAACACTGCAGACAGAGCGACTCCAATGCAACAATCCAAATTAAAAACACCGCAGACAGAGCGACTCCGACGCAACAATCTGAATTAAAAACACCGCAGACATAGAGACTCCGGTGCAACAATCCAAATTAAAAACACCGCAGACAGAGCGACTCCGACGCAACAATCTGAATTAAAAACACCGCAGACATAGCGACTCCAATGCAACAATCCAAATTAAAAACACAGCAGACATAGCGACTCTAATGCAACAAACTGGATTAAAAACATCTCATACAGAGTGACTCCTACGCAACAATCTGAATCAAAAACACCGCAGACATAGCGACTCCGACGCAACAATCCAAATCAAAAACACCGCAGACATAGCGACTTCAATGCAACAATCCAAATTAAAAACACCGCAGACATAACGACTCCAATGCAACAATCCAAATCAAAAACACCGCAGACATAGCGACTCCAATGCAACAATCCAAATTAAAAACACCGCAGACTGAGTGACTCCGACGCAACAATCCAAATCAAAAACACCGCAGACATAGCGACTCCAATGCAACAATCCAAATTAAAAACACCGTAGACATAGCGACTCCAATGCAACAATCTGTAATAAAAGCACCACAGACATAGCAAGTTCAACTCAACAATCTGAATTAAAAACACCGCAGACATAGCGACTCTAACACAACAATCTGAATTAAAAGCACCGCAGACATAACGACTCTAACACAACAATCTGAATTAAAAGCACCGCAGACATAGCGACTCTAACACAACAATCTGAATTAAAAACACCGCAGACATAGCGACTCTAACACAACAATCTGAATTAAAAACACCGCAGACATAGCGACTCTAACACAACAATCTGAATTAAAAACACCGCAGACATAACGACTCCAATGCAACAATCCAAATCAAAAACACCGCAGACTGAGTGACTCCGACGCAACAATCCAAATAAAAAACACCGCAGACATAGCGACTCCAATGCAACAATCCGTAATAAAAGCACCACAGACATAGCAAGTTCAACTCAACAATCTGAATTAAAAGCACCGCAGACATAGCGACTCTAACACAACAATCTGAATTAAAAACACCGCAGACAGAGCAACTCCGACGCAACAATCCAAATTAAAAACACCGCAGACATAGTGACTCTAACACAACAATCTGAATTAAAAGCACCGCAGACATAGCGACTCTAACACAACAATCTGAATTAAAAACACCGCAGACAGAGCGACTCCAATGCAACAATCCAAATTAAAAACACAGCAGACAGATTGACTCCAATGCAACAATCCAAATTAAAAACACTGCAGACAGAGCAACTCTAATGCAACAAACTGGATTAAAAACATCTCATACAGAGTGACTCCTACGCAACAATCTGAATCAAAAACACCGCAGACATAACGACTCCAATGCAACAATCCAAATTAAAAACACCGCAGACAGAGTGACTCTGACGCAACAATCCAAATCAAAAACACTGTAGACATAGTGACTCCAATGCAACAATCCAAATTAAAAACACAGCAGACATAGCGACTCCAATGCAACAATCCGTAATAAAAGCACCACAGACATAGCAAGTTCAACTCAACAATCTGAATTAAAAGCACCGCAGACAGAGCGACTCCGACGCAACAATCTGAATTAAAAACACCGCAGACAGAGCGACTCCAATGCAACAATCCAAATTAAAAACACTGCAGACATAGCGACTCTAATGCAACAAACTGGATTAAAAACATCTCATACAGAGTGACTCCTACGCAACAATCTGAATCAAAAACACAGTAGACATAATGACTCCAATGCAACAATCCAAATTAAAAACACTGCAGACAGAGTGTCTCCAATGTAACAATCTGAATTAAAAGCAGATTATGTTTCACCTGTATTTGTGTTTAAGAGCTCTCAGTGAAACCTCATGGTGGAACAAACCATTCTGGAGTTGTAGCTGTGTGATTTGGCTGGTAAGCTTGTCACTGGACAGTAGATCCTCTTCTCCTTTTGACGCCGATTGCAGAACCAAACCCGAACCACTTCCTTCTCCATGGACAGCTGCTCTGAGATGAGGGTTATCTCCTCTGAGTTTGGCTTGGGATTCTGCAATCCAAAGAAAATTCCATGGTTTCCCCTCTTGAAGTGAAATTTTCTTCAGAAACATTCTGTTGTGTCCGAAGTTGATTGGTGTCATTATGAGGCATCTTAATTATTATTAGTAGTAGTAGTAGTAGTAGTGGGAAGAGACACAGCATGCTCAGTTGACAAACACTTTTTGTACAATTTGTCCCATTAGTTCTTTGAACATTAAAGCACAAAGCTGGAATACGTAGTGATTTAAGGACCTGTGGTGCTGTGCCAACCGTGTGCAATAATTGGTGGTACGTTTTATCAGTTCATTTTCGTAACTTCTTTACTTTTGTAGTTCTGGTCTTACTGTCACTTGTTTTTCTGTGTCTATTTCTGTGTGGTGCCCTGTCAGCTTCTGTTGGTGCTCATGTGAGTGCTGGTTTAGTTTCCACTCAGTACCTCTCACCCACGGCCTCGTGCTTCCGTTTGGACACTTTATTTCACTCTAAGGCCTTAGCTTGCATATGTGTATATGTTTTTATTGTAAATGATGAATATAAATAAAATTTCAGCCAAGGCAGTATCGTGGATTAGTGGTTAGCACTGTTTCCTCACAGCAAGAAGGTCACAAGATAGATTCCCACCTGTGGCCTTTCTGTTTGGAGTTTGCATGTTCACTGGCATTTGTGTGGGTTTGCTCCTCTGGCTTCCTCCCACATCCAAAGATATGCAGGTTAGGTGAAGTGGAAAATTTTTGTTGTACTTGACAGTCAGTGAGAGTGTCTATATGTGGTCCTGATGTCCTGTCCGGGGTGTACCCTGCCTCTTGCTGTATGACTGCCGGGATACACACCATGACCCTTGTTTGGAGTAAGTGGGTATAGAAAACTGGCCAACCAATATGAAAACTTTTATTTACTGAACAAAAAGTAAGTCCCCCCAGGCTTCTCTCATTTTTCACTCTGGGTCACCACAGCCAATCTGAGATTTGACTTGGTGTTATGCTGGATGGATTTCCTGAGGCGACTCAATATTACATGGAGAATGGCCAGGGGTGACCTTGAACAGAGAACCCTCTGCTCTGAAAACAAGAGCACAGTGCACCACGCTGCTCCGCTTTAACTGAATAGCAATAAACAATGCAGAAAAAACACTTTGGCCTTGTAATTAATGTCATTATAAAGAGTTTGTCCAGCACAGAGCACTATGACAGCATTGTGTGCAATGCTTGCAAACATGGAAATGGCCCCTATCACCTCTTGGTCACATTAGCAACAAGAGACAGAGGCAAAGCGACTAGCTGTCATTCATTTTCATTCAGAGTGGGCATTTTACAGTGACAAGTGCTGGGCAGGGCCCAAATAGATACAAAACCTATTTCATGCAAATGCTAAGTGATGTAACACAATGACTGCCAATCCGTGGAGAGGCAGATTGCTGGTTGGATGTTGGTGTAGACTTCATAGATACTGGAGAAGCCCTGTGTGACATCACCCATAGGAATTTTACAGAGACGCAGAGGATTCATTTGAAGCCCAAAAATTGCTGCTCTGGGTGCCATTGTGTTGGCAGCATTTATTCTGTCTATGTCATGACTCACACAGAAATGGTGAAAGAGGTGGAGCATGGAGGGTTATTAAATCATATTTTTGGGGAGTGAGTGGTGGTTCTCAAAACCTGTGTAAAAATTATGACCACTAATTATGACTAATTTCCTTAGTAATCATGGATTAACTTAATATCATAAAGCTACCAGTTGCTGTGAAAAGTGCAAACTCTGTTAGCATACAACATTAAATAACATGGATATTTCACTCAACAGAAATCGTGGTGTAGGAACCCCCGAGATGATCCATTAGGAGACACAACAAAGGTCAGACATGGTCCACCACAAGAACATGTTCCTTCAGGCCTCCTGTCATTGTGAACTCTGGGCTGTATGTGGTTGTTTTGTGCCAACATTTGTTTTGCTCAAGGTTTTGTTTTATCGATGGTCCACCGACTGATTCTGGTCTAAATATGTGCTTGCTCACAGGCAGGGTAAGGTTTCAGCTTTGCTCATGTGTTGTGGCACCTTGGGGTGACTTTTGCTGTGATTTTTTGCTGCATAAATAAACTGAAACATGTCCTAAATTGTGAAGGGTGCACAGATCATTTAGGCAGACTGAAAACTCCTTTGATTCACAGTTATCAACTCACGTCAAGGAACCGTTTCTCCAGAGTCAACTTGATGTTTGTTTCAATGCTTGTCCTCTTTTTCCGTTTGCGTCCATAGCCTTCCATCAGGGGCATCAGAGAGGTGGGGCTGTTCATTGAGTCAGAAGGAGAGTTCTCTAAAAGGAAGACAAGTGTGGCATGGACCTCAGTCAAAAATGATTAACATCAAGAACTTCACTTCATGCTATAAAAGTGTTGGAAGGGGTAGAATGGTAATGTTCGGCAGATGTCACATCACCCTGTGACACTCACCTGGGATGTCCACAGTCTACACGAATACTCCTTCAAACATTTTTATCAATATTCTACTTCAGTTATCACTTTGCACTGATGATGTACCAGACCATGAAAATTTATGCATTTCTGAAAGATTTGACTCCTTTTCAGGTAACTATGTCATAGAACCCTTGGGCATGAAGAGAGTAATGGCTATGGCAATCTGACAGTTGCAGGGACGATCCGGGAGGGACTCAGAGTAGGGCCACTGCTTCTTCACATCGAAACAAGCCAGTTGAGGTGGTCTGAGTGTCTGGTGAGTATGCTCCCTGATAGTCTCCCTCAGGAGGTCTTCAGGCATTTCCAACTTGGAGGAGGCCCTGGGAAGACCCAGGAAACACCAGAAGGATAATATGATGCTTAAAAAAATTTAAAGGAACACTTTTTAATCAGCATATAGCATCAAGTCAATTTAACTTCTGGGATATTGATCTGGTCAGTTAAGTATCAGATGAGGTTATTATTCAGTTTCAGGTGCTTTTATGTTAATGAAATTAATAACAGGTGCAATAGGGGGCAACAATGACACAACACCCAAATCAAGAATGGCTTTACAGGTGAAGACCACTGACATTTTTTCCCCTCTGTCGGGGAAAGTGTAGGAGCACGGACCCACAACAGGGGGCGCAAATGAACGGACAATGGATAAAGCCAAATACAACACTTTACTGTTGTGAAAATGCACAACAACAACAACAGATTACAATAGTGAGTCAAATACAAGATGTCATGTGGGCAGGCTCAAAGATAGGAGACATCAGTCCGAAGCCGAACCGGAACCACACGATTTCCTCCGCCACCGAACCCCGGGAATACTGGAGCCGCCAAGTCCCGAACTCCCAGGTGGCCACTGCCTCCGCGTGTCGGATCTGGTACTGCTGGCGAGGAGCAAACACAGTTAGAAGTGGGTGCGTGTGCACCCAGCAATACGTACGGTGGAAAACCACCTCCTCCTCTCGTCGAATAAAGAGTTCAAAAAACGCTCAAGCAACAAAGGGTTATTATCTCACAACCAGCTGAGGTACGTTACCTTCAAGGTAGAACGATATCTCGGCAATGAGGTGGAGATGCCGTCCTGCTGATATACCTCCCTGGTGATTGATATCAGCTGTCTCAGGTGATGGGTGACAGCTGTCACCCTGGCTGCTCCTGTGAGGCGACAGCGCCCTCCGATGCCTGGAGCCCGCACTCCAGGCAGGGCGCCCTCTGGTGGTGGTGGGCCAGCAGTACCTCCTCTTCAGCGGTCCACACAACACCCTCCTCATCTTTTCTGACTGATTTTTCAGTAGTTTTGCATTTGGCTGGGGTCAGTGTCACTGCTGGCAGCGTGGTGCGGTACCTGGACCCTTCAGAGGTTACACACGTAGTCCAACACCTCCAGGATGTCACATCAATATGTGCCATTGCCAGAAGGTTTGCTGTGTTTCCCAGCAGAGTCTCAAGAGAATGCAGGAGATTCCAGGAGACAGACAGTTACTCTAGGAGAGCTGGACAGGGCTGTAGAAGGTCCTTAACCCATCACCAGGACCGATTTGGTGGTGGGTCAGTGATGGTCTGGGGGAAGCATATCTCTGGAAGGACCCACAGACCTCTACAGGCTAGACAACGACACCCTGACTGCTATTAGTTATCTAAATCCTTGGACCCACTGTCAGATCCTACTCAGGTGCAATGGGTCCTGGGTCCACCCTTGGTGCTTGACAATATCCAGCCTCACATTTCTACAGCATGTAGGCAGTTCCTGGAAGAGAATACCATTGACTAGCCTCCACGCTCACCTGACCTAAATCCAATAGAGCACCTCTGGAACATTATGTTTCGGTCCATTCAACACTGCCAGGTTGCACCTCAGACTGTCCAGGAGCTAAGTGATGCCCTTGTCCACATCTGGGAGGAGATCCCCCAGGACACCATCCATCACCTCATTAGGAGCCCCAAAGTATTCAGGCACATGGGGGCTGTATAAATGCCTGAGTACCATTATGAGTTACTGCAATGAAATTTTGGCAGAATGTACAAGCCTGCCACATAATTACATAATTTTTTTTTTGTTTAGATTTTTAGGGTGTCTTTGAATTCAGCCCTCTGCAGGTTGACTATTTGAATTTCCATCAAATGGCATCCTTTTGTTCCTAAGACATTAAGTCCATATCAGGAACGATATCCAACATGACCTTTTTCCCCTTTGAGGTCTAATGTGTTTTCAGTGTTTTGAGCAGGGTATTTCCCAGCTAGCTTGGAAATAACTCAGGATCCAACCGGAGGAGTTAGAGGACTTGGACAAGGATGGAGAATTGTGAACTGGATCCAGCAGCAGACAATGAAAAAACAAAAAACTGACAATTGACCTCAGTCACCTTGACCCTCACCCAAATGTCTGACTTCTCCATGGCTAAACCAGCACAGATCCACATCAAGATTTGGCACATTCTATTTATTTTTATGTTTTCATTTTATTTTTATGTGGTGTTTTTTATGTTGTTTTATTTAGTGTTATGTTGGCTGCCCCTCCTGACACAAATGCAGTTTTGCCTAGAGAAACCCACACAGCCTGTGGTCTTCCGAAGAGGTCACCCATCCAAGTACCACGTCCCACTCTGCTTAGCTTCTGAGATCTGACAACAACATCAGGCCTACACAGAGCAGACTGGCTGTGTGAAGAGGACCACACTAAGAGTCCATGGTTATGTTCATGTTCCCAAGCTCTCAAAACTGAGGATCATCAGTCACTGTCTGGAGCATGGCAACTGCAGCAACACGGAACAGAGTTCCCGAAGGAAATGGGCCGGGCTGGAACACAAACTGGGGAGACAGCAGAGAAACACCACATGCAAACGTTAACAGAAGGAAAAGCACCAAAGTCAAACTTAAGTGGGACAAGGGGAGACAGCCATGCATGAGACTATGCATGTGGCTGCATACGAAAACGAAGTCAGCACTTGCGCGCAGAACATAAGGGAGGACACACAGAACTCAAAGAAGAATGAGAAAATAGTGTTGGCTGTTAATGTGTCTGCATGTAAATCAGCTATTTTATTTATTTATTTGCTGAAAATGTCGGGTTGTTGTGCATTTGGAGGCACAAATAGACACAAGGGCTTCAAGATGTAGATTCCCTGCAGATCTGAACAGAAGAAACATTTAGAAAATAAAGTCAGCGTGTGGGATGGAAGAGAGTTCATCATCAAAGCTTTGAGAGGTCAATTTATTGTTCAGTCCCATGTTCAGTAAAACTCACCTAAACTGTCACAGTATAAACCAGATATTCACAGTCACCAGACAAAAAAAAGTCCCAAAGTTTTTGTACTGTTTTCCAAGTAATAAACACCATATATAACAGATTTTTGTATAATGGATTTTTGCTCACATCAGATAAAATGTCCCGTCCAATTAGAATGTATTTCCATTAAAAACCCCGAGCAGTCTGGACGTGCACAGTAACAGAGGTACAAATTGAAGTTCAGCTCTGACACTCACTGATTTGTGGAAAGTGGGACCTGAGTCATTTCTGTGATAAAAAAAAAAAAATGGCCGTTTATTTTTTTCAAACTGTGTTCAGACTCGAACCCGCAGCCTGACGTGCACCTCATAAATCAGACCCAAAAGGCTGTGATTTGACACTTTTCTGCTTTTAATCCTTCGTCTGCCATCATAACAGTTTTTAAAGTGCGCACGCTGATTACAAATGGATTAGAAAAGTCTGCACATTTACAACACAAAGTCAGTAAAAGAGGAAATTGTATCTTTGAATTGGAGATGATGATTGTAGAAACAAAAGCTTGTTGAGGGACAAATAGGTACAGAATAAATCATAATCCAGAGATGGAGAACTTTAAAACTGTCAGGCACATCATTGCATGACATGGAGTTACAGAGCTGCAGAAGCATAAATCAGGCTTTGAATTAATTAAATAAATCATCATATATTGTAAATTTAATAGCTTAACTATTTTTATATTTATTTTGATAGCACCTGTACCTGGATGTGTTGCTGTATGTGGTTAAATGATTTTTAAAAAATGTTGAAAACATAAAGGGCAGCACGGTGGCTTAGTGGTTAGCACTGTTGCCTCACAGCAAGAAGATCGTGGGTTCAATTCCCGTGGCCTTTCTGTGTGGAGTTTGCATGTTCTCCCCGTGTTTGCGTGGGTTTCCTCCGGGTGCTCCGGTTCTGGAATCTTTAAATTGTCCTTATGTGTGTCTGTGTTTGTTTCTCTGTTTGTGGCCCTGCAACAGACTGGCGTCCTGTCCTGGGTGTACCCCACCTCATGTTCTATGGTTGCTGGGATAGGCTCCAGCCCCCCGCGACCCTTAATTGGACTAGGCAGTAGAAGATGAATGAATGAATGGATGAAAACATAAAAGGTTCATTTAGTAGTTCAGCGCAGCTGGAACCAAAATGGCGCCATGTTCAGCGATGACGCCACTCTCCTCAATTAAGGGACTCTCCTCTGATGTGGACACACGTGTGTCAAATGTGATGAAAATCAGAGTGAAAAATGGATTTGATGGAAATCACCCCAGTGACAGATAAATCTGTTGTCACTTTGGCAATTCCTGTGTCCTTCTACATATATGTGGCAAGTTCAATGAACATTGTCGCAAAGGGCCTCTGTGTTATGTTTTGTAATGTCACAATGAACCCAAATATGCAGGCAGAGCAATCAAACATGAGTATAATTGGGGAAAACTGGGAGTCACAAAACAAACACACTGCAGAATCCAAATTCAGGTAACAAAGAAGGTACTGACAACAAACAATCTAAACTCAAAAACTAAATGCAGCTACAACAGGAGGTGACAAAGAATCTCAAAATACTTACAACAAAATCACAGGAGGAACTAAACAAGAAGAAACTGACAACTAAATGATGGAATAGGGAATAGGGAATGGTGCCTATATAAACAAAGGAACTAATGACCAAACGGATAACAGGTGTGTTATAAATAGACAACAGCTGGGGAGAGACACATGAAGAAAGACAAAAAAACATATGAGGAAAGCAAGATCACCAAAATAAAAGAGGAAGAACTAACTACAATAAATATAGAAACACAAACAAGATAAAAGAATCAAGAAAGAAACACACTTAAACCAAACTACAACTTGGAAGCAAAACTGCAGAACAGTGACATAGGTAAAAACCAAAGATAGACCAGGACAAAGACAGTTGCACAGACATGAAAACCCACAGGGACTTAGACAATAACAACACCAGGAACAGTCACAAGGTGGTGGCAGAGGACAAGTACTGACACAAAGAACAAGCCATGGGGCACAGACATAATACCATGACAAAAAACAGACAACAGACACAGACAGGGGATGGACACAGAAAAAACAACAACAACAGGACTGACAAACAAACAAATATCAGCATGAGGTACATCCTTCTAAAAGCAAAGTTTGTCCACCGAACCTTCCCTTTAAACCAAGTACACCTGGTTTCAAACATCGAGGGATTAAAGGAACCAGAACACTTCTCCACTTAGAGTGGGAATTAAATCTCAAGTAGGTGGAGTTGGCTACCACTGGCTTTACAGGGAAAAATTCCTAAGAAATAAACATTTGACCAAAACGTCTACTTCTCTTTCAGTGTATATTTTTCAAAGGTCGATTTTTTTTCTCCTAAATAAATTGACCATATTATCACATCCACTTCATGGAAAGGTAAAGTCGGAATGTGGTAACTGTGGTGCAAATCATTGAGGACTCCTCATCTTTACAAATATTCAGGGGTGACAAGTTGCTGTACCCTTGTTTCACTGCTGGACATGCCTTCGAACACAAATGATGCACCTAAGCAGAGTGAGCATGTACTCATAGGAAGATGCTGGAGAGTCCTGCAGCAGGTAAGGATTTATGAAAATCTGAGCTGTTCTGTTTCTACCAAACAGAACAGCTCAGGTTGGTTCGGAAATGTAACCGTTTGGTATGGAAAGTTTTTGTGCGGTTTTGGTACGGTTTCTGTAGCCACTGCAAAAGGTACTAGTTGACAGGTGGGGTGTCGATTGCTGTGTCAGCTAAGTTTGTTGTGTGACATCATTTAAGTGCAGCAAAAACACATCACAGGAAGATGACAACACAGTAAACAAAAATGGAGGAGTTTAACAGGTTTTTCCTCAAGGCAAGAAGGTGGGAAGGGATGAGGAAAGGCTGCAGGCTGCAAAAACAAACAGCGGAAGAATGCGGAAAGGTTTTGGAAGCGACAAGGAGCAGGAAAACCATGTGCAACCTTTCAGTGGCCAAATGAATATCATGGTGGAGGAGATACGGTCATTTTTGATTTTATGTGGTGTCTTCTCTTTTTAAAATTCAAACATGTCTGCAGTCTTGTCAGTATTGTTCAGATAATCATCAGGTTGCTTCAAGATGCCTGCTTGACATTGCAGTTGTTATGATCTTAATAATCAATCAATTTTTTTTTTATATAGCGCCAAATCACAACAAACAGTTGCCCCAAGGCGCTTTATATTGTAAGGCAAGGCCATACAATAATGATGTAAAACCCCAACGGTCAAAACGACCCCCTGTGAGCAAGCACTTGGCTACAGTGGGAAGGAAAAACTCCCTTTTAACAGGAAGAAACCTCCAGCAGAACCAGGCTCAGGGAGGGGCAGTCTTCTGCTGGGACTGGTTGGGGCTGAGGGAGAGAACCAGGAAAAAGACATGCTGTGGAGGGGAGCAGAGATCGATCACTAATGATTAAATGCAGAGTGGTGCATACAGAGCAAAAAGAGAAAGAAACAGTGCATCATGGGAACCCCCCAGCAGTCTACGTCTATAGCAGCATAACTAAGGGATGGTTCAGGGTCACCTGATCCAGCCCTAACTATAAGCTTTAGCAAAAAGGAAAGTTTTAAGCCTAATCTTAAAAGTAGAGAGGGTGTCTGTCTCCCTGATCTGAATTGGGAGCTGGTTCCACAGGAGAGGAGCCTGAAAGCTGAAGGCTCTGCCTCCCATTCTACTCTTACAAACCCTAGGAACTACAAGTAAGCCTGCAGTCTGAGAGCGAAGCGCTCTATTGGGGTGATATGGTACTACGAGGTCCCTAAGATAAGATGGGACCTGGTTATTCAAAACCTTATAAGTAAGAAGAAGAATTTTAAATTCTATTCTAGAATTAACAGGAAGCCAATGAAGAGAGGCCAATATGGGTGAGATATGCTCTCTCCTTCTAGTCCCCGTCAGCACTCTAGCTGCAGCATTTTGAATTAACTGAAGGCTTTTTAGGGAACTTTTAAGACAACCTGATAATAATGAATTACAATAGTCCAGCCTAGAGGAAATAAATGCATGAATTAGTTTTTCAGCATCACTCTGAGACAAGACCTTTCTGATTTTAGAGATATTGCGTAAATGCAAAAAAGCAGTCCTACATATTTGTTTAATATGCGCTTTGAATGACATATCCTGATCAAAAATGACTCCAAGATTTCTCACAGTATTACTAGAGGTCAGGGTAATGCCATCCAGAGTAAGGATCTGGTTAGACACCATGTTTCTAAGATTTGTGGGGCCAAGTACAATAACTTCAGTTTTATCTGAGTTTAAAAGCAGGAAATTAGAGGTCATCCATGTCTTTATGTCTGTAAGACAATCCTGCAGTTTAGCTAATTGGTGTGTGTCGTCTGGCTTCATGGATAGATAAAGCTGGGTATCATCTGCGTAACAATGAAAATTTAAGCAATACCGTCTAATAATACTGCCTAAGGGAAGCATATATAAAGTGAATAAAATTGGTCCTAGCACAGAACCTTGTGGAACTCCATAATTAACTTTAGTCTGTGAAGAAGATTCCCCATTTACATGAACAAATTGTAATCTATTAGACAAATATGATTCAAACCACCGCAGCGCAGTGCCTTTAATACCTATGGTATGCTCTAATCTCTGTAATAAAATTTTATGGTCAACAGTATCAAAAGCAGCACTGAGGTCTAACAGAACAAGCACAGAGATGAGTCCACTGTCCGAGGCCATAAGAAGATCATTTGTAACCTTCACTAATGCTGTTTCTGTACTATGATGAATTCTAAAACCTGACTGAAACTCTTCAAATAGACCATTCCTCTGCAGATGATCAGTTAGCTGTTTTACAACTACCCTTTCAAGAATTTTTGAGAGAAAAGGAAGGTTGGAGATTGGCCTATAATTAGCTAAGATAGCTGGGTCAAGTGATGGCTTTTTAAGTAATGGTTTAATTACTGCCACCTTAAAAGCCTGTGGTACATAGCCAACTAACAAAGATAGATTGATCATATTTAAGATCGAAGCATTAAATAATGGTAGGGCTTCCTTGAGCAGCCTGGTAGGAATGGGGTCTAATAAACATGTTGATGGTTTGGATGAAGTAACTAATGAAAATAACTCAGACAGAACAATCGGAGAGAAAGAGTCTAACCAAATACCGGCATCACTGAAAGCAGCCAAAGATAACGATACGTCTTTGGGATGGTTATGAGTAATTTTTTCTCTAATAGTTAAAATTTTGTTAGCAAAGAAAGTCATGAACTCATTACTAGTTAAAGTTAATGGAATACTCAGCTCAATAGAGCTCTGACTCTTTGTCAGCCTGGCTACAGTGCTGAAAAGAAACCTGGGGTTGTTCTTATTTTCTTCAATTAGTGATGAGTAGAAAGATGTCCTAGCTTTACGGAGGGCTTTTTTATAGAGCAACAGACTCTTTTTCCAGGCTAAGTGAAGATCTTCTAAATTAGTGAGACGCCATTTCCTCTCCAACTTACGGGTTATCTGCTTTAAGCTACGAGTTTGAGAGTTATACCATGGAGTCAGACACTTCTGATTTAAAGCTCTCTTTTTCAGAGGAGCTACAGCATCCAAAGCTGTCTTCAATGAGGATGTAAAACTATTGACGAGATACTCTATCTCCCTTACAGAGTTTAGGTAGCTACTCTGCACTGTGTTGTTATATGGCATTAGAGAACATAAAGAAGGAATCATATCCTTAAACCTAGTTACAGCGCTTTCTGAAAGACTTCTAGTGTAATGAAACTTATTCCCTACTGCTGGGTAGTCCATCAGAGTAAATGTAAATGTTATTAAGAAATGATCAGACAGAAGGGAGTTTTCAGGGAATACTGTTAAGTCTTCTATTTCCATACCATAAGTCAGAACAAGATCTAAGATATGATTAAAGTGGTGGGTGGACTCATTTACTTTTTGAGCAAAGCCAATAGAGTCTAATAATAGATTAAATGCAGTGTTGAGGCTGTCATTCTCAGCATCTGTGTGGATGTTAAAATCGCCCACTATAATTATCTTATCTGAGCTAAGGACTAAGTCAGACAAAAGGTCTGAAAATTCACAGAGAAACTCACAGTAACGACCAGGTGGACGATAGATAATAACAAATAAAACTGGTTTTTGGGACTTCCAATTTGGATGGACAAGACTAAGAGACAAGCTTTCAAATGAATTAAAGCTCTGTCTGGGTTTTTGATTAATTAATAAGCTGGAATGGAAGATTGCTGCTAATCCTCCTCCTCGGCCCGTGCTACGAGCATTCTGACAGTTAGTGTGACTCGGGGGTGTTGACTCATTTAAACTAACATATTCATCCTGCTGTAACCAGGTTTCTGTTAGGCAGAATAAATCAATATGTTGATCAATTATTATATCATTTACCAACAGGGACTTAGAAGAGAGAGACCTAATGTTTAATAGACCACATTTAACTGTTTTAGTCTGTGGTGCAGTTGAAGGTGCTATATTATTTTTTCTTTTTGAATTTTTATGCTTAAATAGATTTTTGCTGGTTATTGGTAGTCTGGGAGCAGGCACCGTCTCTACGGGGATGGGGTAATGAGGGGATGGCAGGGGGAGAGAAGCTGCAGAGAGGTGTGTAAGACTACAACTCTGCTTCCTGGTCCCAACCCTGGATAGTCACGGTTTGGAGGATTTAAGAAAATTAGCCAGATTTCTAGAAATGAGAGCTGCTCCATCCAAAGTGGGATGGATGCCGTCTCTCCTAACAAGACCAGGTTTTCCCCAGAAGCTTTGCCAATTATCTATGAAGCCGACCTCATTTTTTGGACATTTTAATAATACGAGATGTGGCTACATGAGCAACCAGAACATGAAGTCTATGAACATTATTTGTGCTAATTGTGTTTTCCAGCTACAGAGATACATAGAGTGACAGATTCTTCTCATTTTTACGTTCACATAAAAACAAAATTCTGTTTCATACATCCACCGCTGATATACCAGTACACAATGAAAAACAAAGTGCTGGAATGATAACAAATGTTGCAAAATTTAAATAAAATAAATTAATATAAAACCATACATAGATAAGAGTTCCTTAAGGGCCCTGTCCCACTGGGGAGAGGATTAATTGCGCATGAATTGAGTACACAAATTACGGGTGTTTGTTGTCGTCCACAACAAAATTGGCCAAAAATGACAAATGTCCCAGTATGAATTATGGATATATTAATAGTATATAGTGAATATATGATGAACAATCACGGTTGTATAACGCATGTAGTGAGGAAACAGATCAGACACATTGTGATTATCACGGCAGTATTACAGGTGTACTATGAATGCATCACGCACGTGTTACGCATTCATGGCATCTGCACTGCGGTCATAACAGAAGTGCACTTGGGCCTTTCGGCATCACTATTCACACCAACAATACAGCCTCTGGAGCAACTGCTGGACTTGGACAAGTTGATAATGCGAGGATTAACTGTTCATGAGTTTGTGAGATGGTGTTTGAGATGAGATGGGTTTTTTTTTGAGAGTGTCAGAGAAAATAGAGATTTCAGCGTGAGTTGTGGCTAAACAGCGACTCTTCCTTTTATTGGTGTTAAATAAAAGTCCTGAAGGAGACCCGAGGTCCACGGCTGACTTCTCTGTAGCTGGGGATTTACAGTATATTGATGGACGGCAGCAGCTATTACAACCCCTGGCAAAAATTATGGAATCACCGGCCTCGGAGGATGTTCATTCAGTTGTTTAATTTTGTAGAAAAAAAGCAGATCACAGACATGACACAAAACTAAAGTCATTTCAAATGGCAACTTTCTGGCTTTAAGAAACACTATAAGAAATCAAGAAAAAAAGATTGTGGCAGTCAGTAACGGTTACTTTTTTAGACCAAGCAGAGGAAAAAAATATGGACTCACTCAATTCTGAGGAATAAATTATGGAATCACCCTGTAAATTTTCATCCCCCAAACTAACACCTGCATCAAATCAGATCTGCTCGTTGACATTGACCCTATGTGTCTTTTTGCAAGGAATGTTTTTGCAGTTTTTGCTCTATGGCAAGATGCATTATCATCTTGAAAAATGATTTCATCATCCCCAAACATCCTTTCAATTGTCCAAAATATCAACATAAACTTGTGCATTTATTGATGATGTAATGACAGCCATCTCCCCAGTGCCTTTACCTGACATGCAGCCCCATATCATCAATGACTGTGGAAATTTACATGTTCTCTTCAGGCAGTCATCTTTATAAATCTCATTGGAAAGGCACAAAACAAAAGTTCCAGCATCATCACCTTGCCCAATGCAGATTCGAGATTCATCACTGAATATGACTTTCATCCAGTCATCCACAGTCCACGATTGCTTTTCCTTAGCCCATTGTAACCTTGTTTTTTCTGTTTAGGTGTTAATGATGCCTTTCGTTTAGCTTTTCTGTATGTAAATCCCATTTCCTTTAGGCGGTTTCTTACAGTTCGGTGACAGACGTTGACTCCAGTTTCCTCCCATTCGTTCCTCATTTGTTTTGTTGTACATTTTTCGATTTTTGAGACATATTGCTTTAAGTTTTCTGTCTTGACGCTTTGATGTCTTCCTTGGTCTACCAGTATGTTTGCCTTTAACAACCTTCCCATGTTGTTTGTATTTGGTCCAGAGTTTAGACACAGCTGACTGTGAACAACCAACATCTTTTGCAACATTGCGTGATGATTTACCCTCTTTTAAGAGTTTGATAATCCTCTCCTTTGTTTCAATTGACATCTCTCATGTTGGAGCCATGATTCATGTCAGTCCACTTGGTGCAACAGCTCTCCAAGGTGTGATCACTCCTTTTTAGATGCAGACTAACGAGCAGATCTGATATGATGCAGGTGTTAGTTTTGGGGATGAAAATTTACAGGGTGATTCCATAATTTTTTCCTCAGAATTGAGTGATTCCATATTTTTTCCCTCTGCTTGGTCTAAAAAAGTAACCGTTACTGACTGCCACAATTATTTTTCCTGATTTCTTATAGTGTTTCTTAAAGCCAGAAAGTTGCCATTTGAAATTACTTTAGTTTTGTGTCATGTCTGTGATCTGCTTTTTTTCTACAAAATTAAACAACTGAATGAACATCCTCCGAGGCCGGTGATTCCATAATTTTTTCCAGGGGTTGTACGTCTTTGGGGATCCATAACTACATCGTAGTTTACACAGCTTGACTGGCACTGACTGGCAGGTATGTCGATGTCTGCCATGGTAGTTTGGGTTTACGTGGAGTGTTTGTTGTGCATTTGCAAAATGCCCGCAAATCAGATGCAAAGCTGACGTAATACAACGGCTTTATTCGCGGCCACTCTGTATGCAGTCACTACATCTTATTTTAGTCCGTGATGTGGACGTGATAGGCACGCTATATATATCTGTTTTACACACTGTCCCAGTCCGCTGCCAAGCCACAATACCCCGTCAGTTGCGGTTCTCAGCGGATAACGACGGATATACAGCGCATAGATTGAGTATGTTTTGAGTATGTATTTTATATGTACTGAGAATGTATTATGTTTTGAGATGTATTGTATATGTACTGAGTATGTATTGTACGAGGTCTGTTAGAAAAGAATCCGACCTTTTTATTTTTTTGCAAAAACTATATGGATTTGAATCACGTGCACTTGCATCAGCCAAGCTTGAACCTTCATGTGCATGCATGAGTTTTTTCACGCCTGTCGGTTGTGTCATTCGCCTGTGAGCACGCCTTGTGGGAGGAGTGGTCCAGCCTCCTCGGCGGATTTTCATTGTCAGGGCTTCACAGAGAATAAGGACTGTTACTACAGCTTTAAGGATGGCTCACAATGGCGCACGGCGCGCCGTGCTCCGAGCCACCATCGAGCCGCACAAACCACCGGATCATTTCTAAGCTGATGGCTCTGTGAATACGAGACCATCGTGTGCACTTTCTCTGGTTATCACAAGAGCTGGACATCAGCCATTTTCCAGCAGAGAAAGAGATTTTGTCAGGGAAAGCCGCGCGGAGGCTTTGTGCGTAACGACCGATTCGCTGATCGAGCGAGACAATGGAACACCTCTGTTTCGGCGTGTCAGAGGATAAGTTAGGACATGCCTATCTTGGCTTCCATCAGAATTTTTTCAGAAACTGTCAGAGACTGGCACCTGGAAACCATTCGAAAAATTTATCTGGCTTTCGGTGAAAATTTTACGGGCTTCACAAGAATAAGGACTGTTACTACAGCTTTAAGGATGGCCCACAATGGCGCACGGCGCGCCGTGCTCCGAGCCACCATCGAGCCGCACAAACCACCGGATCATTTCTAAGCTGATGGCTCTGTGGATATGAGACCGTCGTGTGCACTTTCTCTGGTTATCACAAGAGCTGGACATCAGCCATTTTCCGGCAGAGAAAGAGATTTTGTCATGGAAAGCCGCGCGGAGGCTTTGTGCGTAACGACCGATTCGCTGAACACCTCCATTTCGGCGTGTCAGAGGATAAGTTAGGTCATGCCTATCTTGGCTTTCAGTGCTTTTCAGTGCTTACCAGTCCAGTAAGTATCAGAGAAATTGTGGAGAGCTGGGCATGTCCTAACTTGTCCTAACCCTGATTAACTGATTCCATCTGCTCAAAGTGATATTAATCAGTGAAATCACCTGGTGGAGTCAGTGGCTGCCAAGAAAACCTGCACCATCTTGGCCCTTTCTGGAACAAGTTGCCCACTCCTGATCTAAATGCATGTTCCTGTTTTAAGTGTTTGGACACAAGCACAAAGTGCATCAATGCAACACAGCCCATGTGCACATGAGCTTACACTTGCACAGGGGGGAGGTCTGGGGGGCAAACAGGGTTTGACACTCAGTGAAGGAGAACCATGCAGGGGTTAATATGGCTGAACTGTTAAAGAATGTATTGAAAATGAAGTCATTAAGGTTCATTACATCATTGCAAACACTTTGCATTAAAAAGTACCAAGTCGTCAGACAGTGTGGAAAAAGAAATGCTGCAGGGTAAAAAGATGCATCAAGATAATAATCATTTTCTAATCTAATCATAGCCCTATGAATCTTAAAGGAATCAAATTGTGATTTGCCTAAAGACTCCCATGTCGATACTGAGAGGCGCTAATGTTCATTAGTTTTATTTGTTGGCCTCTTGCCTCCTATGCATATGCATTGTTTATACATAGTGTCAGTTTTCAGTTCAACTGAAACAGCAAACATTAAATCTAAACATTCAGACATTCAAAAAAATAAATAAATAAAATAAATAATAAATAAATAAATAAACACCATCTCACGACCCCAAGCGGCTTCCCCCCTCCCGCTCCCCAAACTCATGAACAGTTAACCCTCGCATGACAACATGAACATTAACTCTGTGATCAACTTGTCCAAGTCCAGCAAATGCTCCAGAGGCTGTATTGTTGGTGTGAATAATGACGCCGACGGCCTGAGTACGCTTCTTTTATGACCGCAATGCAGATGCCATGCACGTGCAACACGTGCACGATGCATTCATAATACACCCGTAATACTGCCGTGATAATCTCAATGTGTCTGATGCCTTTTCTCACTACATGCGTTATATAACTGTGATTGTTCATCATATATTTGCTATACATTATTAATATATCTGTAATTCATACTGGGATATTTGTCATTTTTGGCCACTTTTGTTGCAGATGACAAGGAACACCCGTACTTTGTATACTCAATTCATGCGCAATTAACCCCAGTGGGACTGGGCCCTAAAATATAAAAAGTCATAGTTTGTGCAGAATGGTGATTTTGTCTGGGCCTGGGCGGGGGGAGGGGGGTTTGGGGAGGAGCACTGAAGGTATTGTTGGCTGCCCCGGGTGTCAGACGGAGAAATCTGTGAGCTTTTACAATAAGCCATCACTGTGTTTCTCTGCACTGGGGTCATCTGAATCAGTGGTTACAACAGGTTGAGACTGAGTGGATCAGAGCATTTGCTCACTGTGCTTTTGTTAGCTGGAGGGGCTGGTGGGTTGAGGAGAGGTTTGCTGTTTCAGTGAGACTGCTGACTTTGTCATTACAGAAGGCAACCTTTGGAATAGAAATGCTGGATGAGAAGGTTAACAATAGCATTTGGCAGCTTGATATCAGCAGGATTTTTGGATTTGTGGCATTTTCTGTCACCATCTACCACAGGGTCTCATTGAGCCACATGTGAGGCAGGTTAACACGAGTGGGTCTGGCAGATAGAAGACACAGGTTATCCAGGCAAGTGCTCAGAGTGCCACAGAGACACTCTTTGGCATCATTAACCTCTAAAGAGAAGAATGTGCTAACCTGATGGTTAAGTCAGCACTTGACCCTCTCCTGTTTGAAATCCAAGATGGGAGTAGAAGATGCCACCATCTATCTTTTGCACTGTATCTACCATCACTTAGAAAAGCCAGGAGGAATTTTAAGGTTTATGCTGTGTGACTTCTTCAGTGCTTTCAGTATCAGCCAGCCAACCTGGCTGGGGAGTTCTGCAGCTACAGAACTGTGCAGCAGCAGTGTTCCAAAGTCCAGTTCTGTCATCCTTCAGCTACAACACAGAGAGCTGCCATCTTCAGAAATTATGTGATGACTCTGCAAGTCTCAAGGCCTACAGGGACGAGCTCTGCTTGTGTCTGCACGGTGCCCCCGCTGTGGCCTCCCAACCAGCCGAGGGGGCCACAGAGCTGTGCCACAGCGTTTCTTCTCGTCTGCCGCTCCATCCATAGTCATTCCAAAAGAGTAACTAGAGCACAATAGGTGCTAATTAGAGCAGTTGTTAGTCACTAGCCAATAGCAGTCAGCCTCTCGGGAGGAGGGGTCTGGTTAGGTTTAAAACTCCAGCTTTTGCTGGCTTCTGTTATTCTTCTCTACAAGAGTCAAGACAGAAGTCAGACTTCCAGAGCAAGAATTTTAGCTGAGGAAGCTTCTGCGATCTGAAGCGAAACGTCCTCACGTCAAGCAACCCAGTCCGGTCGAAGATTCAAGCTTCTCTACTTTGTCAGCAAACCTCCTAAAATTCCTGCAAAATCAAGTTGTGCGCCCCCAATGGTAGTACAGTATGTAGGGAGACTTGATGAAGAAGGCAGGGCGTGGTGGGGGAGGAACGGGATACCTGGGAAACTGCAACACACCAGAAAATGTTGTCTGGAGAATATTATTAAAAAAAACAACTCAACTACTCAGAGAAACATTTTCAGTGGAGACTCAGACGTCACAGAAAGTCACTCCTCCCCACAACCACGAGACCCCATAACTCCTCCCACTGCCATTCATCCACACAGTACCCCCCCCAACCTGACTGGATGTCATCAGCAGACAATAGCCCCCCCAGCAATCCAATTTTGGTGCACTAACAATGTCTGCAGCTGCTCATACGTGTTTGAACTCTTCCACAGTGAAAACGTGAAATAAATTGTTTTTTGTGCAATTTTATCAGAATTCCTCGTGCAATAATTCAGACTCAGTGCTGAAGAATGTTTTAAGAGTCTGTTCTATGAACATTTATCTTCAGTTTAAGAAGAATACTAGTCTTTATTGTCATTCTACATACATAGAGTGAAATCTGTCCTCTGCATTGAACCATCCTAACTACAGTCAGACACAATCCAACTCAGCCCAGTCACACTTTTTTTTCGTCACAAAATGAGTCAAATTTTCATGACAGGGTTTTTTTAACTCACTATTACTAACCCTACTCCTTCCCCCAACCCCCCCAACCCTAACCATAACCACCCAGACCCCCCTGCTTCACTTTTAATTTCATGCAGCCATCAGAAGATGTATTAGAATGAATTTGTGTTGCCGTGACGAAAATGTGGCACTTTTCGTGACAATATCACAAACCAATACATTCATGTATATTTCATGCTGATGAATCACGACATGCCAGGAGGTTGGGTTGTCCAACCACTAGGAGCAGTGATTAGCCACTGTCCGGCGTGCAGGGACCAACTCCAGATGTAGAGATGCTGCCTTGCTCAGGGGCAGAGAAAGGAGCAGACCCTAAATAAGCATGTTGTTTTGACTGTGGGAGGAAACCCACACAGACACGGGGAGAACATGTAAATTCCTCATAGAAAGGACCCCAAGATCCCATGACCTTCTTGCTGAGAGGCAACAGTGCTAACCACTAATCCACTGTGCCACCATTTCTTTGGGGATTAATAAAGTCTTCTGATTGTGATTGTAAGTGGAGGCAGAGTGTAGGAAACTGCCCCTGAGACGCGGATGGAGACAGGTTTCTGAGGTTAGGGTGGAGTGTGACCTGTGGTGGAGGGAAAAGGGGGTTGGTCCATGAGGCACATGTTGAACTGAATAACGTGATGCAGAGATGAGACCGTTAGCGTGTCAGTAGATAGTTGCAGGTGAGAATACCGTGAAGCCCTTTGCCAGCTGTGTGGAGGGGTGCAAACCCGTTTTCAATCAGGACTGTGTCTGGGACATGAAGAGGTAGGATTGTCTAAGTAGATGCTAATGTCACCAAGGAAAAACATGAGACACACTCAGAGAGGGACGAGTGTCCACCTCATCTATGAACTTACCCAGTTACTTGGTGGACCACATAGACTTTAAGTGGTGCAGTCACCATGATGGTGTCATCCTCCAAGGAGAGAGATTTGTTCCAGGACAACATTGTAGTATATATCCAATTGTTGTAAATTAACAGGCCCCTCCCACCTCCTCATGTGGAGGAACAGGAAGTGTGGGCAAAGTGAAAGAGCAGCTGGGGGGGGGGGGGGGGGGGTCTGCCCTGGATCCAGGCCAGGTTCACACATATGACATTTGTTTTGCATCACGTATTAGTCATGTCTTTGTCACATTTTTGGTTGATTGTGTTCAATTAGTAGTTCTATGGTATTCTACTTTACACCACTAGATGGTGCTGTGAGCAAATGCACTAAAGGGAACCGACAGGAAGTGAGATGACAGTTAGTTTGTTAGTGCCAGCATGCAGCCTGCTGCTGCTCTGATTAAACCTTAGGATCAGGATCATAAGCAGATAACTGAAATAAAGAAGCAGCTTTTCAGTTTCCACTTTGAGTGTGTTTTGTTGCCCCCCAACAGGTTGTTTTTAATACATCTACAGTGGGTAAGTGCACTGTACTGCTAATCTTCAGGACGACAGGCTGTGACAGTGCGGTTACTGACAGTCTGACTGGACATTCAGCTGTGTTTCAGCTTCGACATCCATCCAGAATAGTCCCGTTGTCTATATCTTGTGTTCTGCTGCAGAACAAGTGGAAAAGGAGTGAAGTCTGTCAGCTCTGTACACGGACACAACAGACTGCAGTAGGAACACACACGCAGTACGTCCAAAGACCACCCTCAGTCAGACTGAGTAGTGCGAGTGAGAGACAGCTGGCATGGGTACGTAACCAGCTGCTTCCTGAGCTGTGGGTAAGGACTGTTTGAAGAATGGGAGAGGAGCTCAGGTTTTACACCATTTGCTGTAGTAATGACTCCTAACTAGAGACAACAGGACCAGGATAGTGGCACACAGCTGTGTTTGAAGCAGCACAACATCCAGAGGTCAACAATGAGGCCGTCATTCTCATTCTTCTACTGATGGAAGACATGAACTCTGGACAGAAGGCATCTGAGACTGTTGGAAATGTTTCATCATCATTGTTTGAGGCAGACTCTAGGCATCAAACGCCATGACAAACTCTCAAACCTCAATGTCCTAGACAGAGCCGACACCGCAAGCATTGAAGCCATGATCCTGAAGGCTCAACGACAATGGATGTTATCCAAAAGCACAACTCCAGACCACCAAAACATCTTCTATACAGTGAACTGTCTCAGGACAAAATACCTGCAGCAGGCCTCACAAAACCTTCAAGGACTTTGTAAAAGCCAAAATAGTGTATGCAGCCAGTTCGAGCAACATGCACAGGACTAATCAGCTGGGACACACAGACAAGGCTAGCACAGGACAACTTGAAAAGAAAAGGTGGGACAACATCCATGAGGCTTGTAAAAGAAAGAAACAAGCAGCAGCGGCCACAGCGGCAGACTCTGGACAGTTTCTGTGTGCTCACTGTGGCCATCCATGCTGCTTGAGACTGGGACGCCATAGTCATCTGAGAACACACAACAGATGAACAGCTATGAAACTGCACACCAGAGATATCCTCGGATATGACAAAGTACCAAGTCAAAGACAGACTCTGACTGAGGTTAGGGCAAATAGGACGGGTTGCATATTTTGCCTTCACCCACATAGGATGGGCTTAATGGCACGCAGGTCTTCTTGCATCCTGCTGAGTCCACCATCGAGATCTCAGTGTCAAAAGCTTTCATTTGAGAGCAAGTGCCATCATCAAGTGTGCCTAATGTCTTGGCAGTTCACGACTGTCTGAAATGAACCTGTTTTTATGTTTGAACTGAACTGTTTGAAGTTCTTGCAGTTTAGAAAGTACAAATCACAGTACAGCTGCAGTCCACAAAACCCTTGTAGCCTTGTGGTCTTGTGGTGATGAATAAGTTAACAAGTAAAGTTGCTTTAAATGTTCTCATCATAACCAAACCTTTGCAACAGAACAGTGTTTAGGAATGGAAACTGCACTCACTAAATTGGTGAAAAATATGTATTCAGATTTCACTTCAGTGCTACTGCTGCTGGACCTTAGTGCAGCTTGCTGATTGGCCACTGCATACTGCAAACTTTCTGGTTGAGTTCTCTCTTGGTGGATATCATTATTTATTGCAGCCCAGTCACACTTTTTTTTCATGCTCCCGTCATGAAATGAGTCAAAGTTTCGTGTCGGAGTTTTTTTTAACTCACTATTACTAACCCTACTCCTACCCCCAACCCTAACCTTAACCATAACCTAACACTACTCCTTCCCCCAACCATAACCCCCCCGACCCCCCGACCCCTCTGCTTCATTTTTAATTTTGTGCAGCTATCACTGAATAAATTAGAATGAATTTGTGCTGCCGTGACAAAAATGACGCATTTTTCATCACAATATCACGAACCGATAGATTGATGTATATTTCGTGCTGCTGAATCATGACTTGCCGTGAGACCAGGTTGTTTATTGCAAGGTGTTTTGTATACTAACATTATTTCTAAACCCTGTGAAGTAAAATATGGGGTACCCCAGGGTTCTATTTTAGGTCTACTGTTATTCCATCTTTACATAAACGTATCACCTCTTGGACAGATCCTGGCAAGTTATGGAATTTTCACTGTTATGCTAATGATGTTCAGCTCTACATATCCATCAATGTGAATGATGGATTACAACATGGATTACCAAAGAGGGGGCTCAAATGGCACATATTAACCTTAATAGTTTGAGGAACAAAATCAGCGAGGTCACTAATCTAAACTACACGTACTTCCTATTTCAGAAACTCATCTGGAATTTTCTCTTGATGACACTGAGTTATATATTGATGGCTACAATATTTACAGAAATGACAGAAATAGATTTGGTGGCATAGTTACTTTATATTCAAGATCACTTACCAACACAAATCAGAAATGATATGATGAAATTTAATATTGAAGTGTTATGGCTGCAAGTTTATTTAGCTCACCATAAGTCGATTTTGCTGGGCTGTTGTTACCGACCACCAAATGCTAATTGTGAATATTTAGATCCTATCTGTGACATGTTGGACACCCATACTGCTGTGGGTCAGGATACGTACTTTTATGGGTGACTTTAACATTGACAGGTTCACTAAAAGCTGCCATTTAAAAAATAAGTTGTTTACTGTTACTATTACATTTGTATACAAATTACGGGCATTCGTAGTCGTCTGCAACAAAAATGGCCAAAAATGACAAATGTATAGCGAATATATGATGAGCAATCATGGTTATATAACGCATGTAGTGAGGAAACGGATCCGACACATTGGGATTATCATGGCAGTATTACAGGTGTATTATGAATGCATCATGCACGTGTTGTGCGTGCGGGCCGTCGGCCGTTGATGTTCATGTTGTCATGCGAGGGTTAACTGTTCATGAGTTTGGGGAGCGGGAGGGGGGAAGCCGCTTGGGGTCGTGAGATGGTGTTTATTTATTTATTTATTTTATTTATTTATTTTTTTGAGAGTGTCAGAGAAAATAGAGACTTCAGTGTGAGTTGTGGCTAAACAGCAACTCTTCCTTTTGTTGGTGTTAAATAAAAGTCCTGAAGGAGACCCGAGGCCCATGGCTGACTTCTCTGCAGCTGGGGATTTACAGTATCTTGATGGACGGCAGCAGCTATTACGTCTTTGGGGATCTCCACAGTTGGACCAGCACTGACTGGCAGGTATGTCACTTTCTGCCACATATAGTACTTTGGGTTTACCTGACGTGTTTGTTATGCAGTTGCAGATTGTCCACAAATCAGCTGCAAAGCAAATGTAATGCAAATGCTTTATTCGTGGCCAATCTGTATGCAGTCGCTACAACTTATTTTAGTTTGTGATGTGGACATGATGGGCATGCAATATATCTGTTTTACACACTGTCCCAGTCCGCTGCCTAGCCGCAATGCCCTGTCAGTTGTGGATATCAGCGGATAAAGGCAGATATACAGCGCATAGCTTGAATATGTACTGAGTATGTACTGAGTATGTATTGAGTATGTACTGAGTATATACTGAGTATGTTTTGAGTATGTACTGAGTATGTACTGAGTATGTATTGAATTGAATTGAATTTATTCGGCACACAAAATATTCAAAAACAATTCCACAAACTCATAATACTTGTGAGTCCGAAAGGGTGTGGGCTGAAGCAAAGCTTATCAACGCCCACCCCTGCTAGTACAAGTCCATCAGTTCTAATCAGTCATATTTACATAAATACAAATTCACTACTACATGTCAACACACAGACATACACATCAATATACTATTCACTTATATTTATATAGTACCAGATCACAAGAAAGTCAACACAAGGCACATTACGCATGTAAAGACTAACCTTACCAACCCCCAGAGCAAGCACTAGGCAACTGTGGTGAGGAAAAACTCCCTGTAAGGAAGAAACATCACGCAGACCAGGCTCTTGGGGGTGACCCTCTGCTTGGGCTGTGCCATATATGACTATACGTATATACTTTACATACATAAATATTTACATATATATATATATATAAATATACACGGTCACTTATATACATAATACATATACACCTACCCATATCTCTATACTATCTATAAATATAAACACAACACTTTTGGTTTTGCTCCCATTTTGTATGAGATGAACTCAAAGCTCTAAAACTTTTTCCACATACACAATATCACCATTTCCCTCAAATATTGTTCACAAACCAGTCGAAATCTGTGATAGTGAGCACTTCTCCTTTGCTGAGATAATCAATCAATCAATCAACTTTTTTCTTGTATAGCGCCAAATCACAACAAACAGTTGCCCCAAGGCGCTCCACATTGCAAGGCAAGGCCATACAATAATTATGAAACACAGTCTACGTCTAAAGCAACATAACCAAGGGATGGTCCAGGGTCACCCGATCCAGCCCTAACTATAAGCCTTAGCGAAAAGGAAAGTTTTAAGCCTAATCTTAAAAGTAGAGAGGGTATCTGTCTCCCTGATCTGAATTGGGAGCTGGTTCCACAGGAGAGGAGCCTGAAAGCTGAAGGCTCTGCCTCCCATTCTACTCTTACAAACCCTAGGAACTACAAGTAAGCCCGCAGTCTGAGAGCGAAGCGCTCTAATGGGGTAATATGGTACTATGAGGTCCCTAAGATAAGATGGGACCTGATTATTCAAAACCTTATAAGTAAGAAGAAGAATTTTAAATTCTATTCTAGCATTAACAGGAAGCCAATGAAGGGAGGCCAACACGGGTGAGATATGCTCTCTCCTGCTAGTCCCCGTCAGTACTCTAGCTGCAGCATTCTGAACCAACTGAAGGCTTTTTAGGGAACTTTTAGGACAACCTGATAATAATGAATTACAATAGTCCAGCCTAGAGGAAACAAATGCATGAATTAGTTTTTCAGCATCACTCTGAGACAAGACCTTTCTGATTTTAGAGATATTGCGTAAATGCAAAAAGGCAGTCCTACATATTTGTTTAATATGCGCTTTGAATGACATATCCTGATCAAAAATAACTCCAAGATTTCTCACAGTATTACTAGAGATCAGGGAAATGCCATCCAGAGTAACGATCTGGTTAGACACCATGCTTCTAAGATTTGTGGGGCCAAGTACAATAACTTCAGGTTTATCTGAGTTTAAAAGCAGGAAATTAGAGGTCATCCATGTCTTTATGTCTGTAAGACAATCCTGCAGTTTAGCTAATTGGTGCGTATCCTCTGGCTTCATGGATAGATAAAGCTGGGTATCATCTGCGTAACAATGAAAATTTAAGCAATACCGTCTAATAATACTGCCCAAGGGAAGCATGTATAAAGTGAATAAAATTGGTCCTAGCACAGAACCTTGTGGAACTCCATAATTAACTTTAGTCTGTGAAGAAGATTCCCCATTTACATGAACAAACTGTAATCTATTAGACAAATATGATTCAAACCACCGCAGCGCAATGCCTTTAATACCTATGACATGCTCTAATCTCTGTAATAAAATTTTATGGTCAACAGTATCAAAAGCAGCACTGAGGTCCAACAGAACAAGCACAGAGATAAGTCCACTGTCCGAAGCCATAAGAAGATCATTTGTAACCTTCACTAATGCTGTTTCTGTACTATGATGAATTCTAAAACCTGACTGAAACTCTTCAAATAGACCATTCCTCTGCAGGTGATCAGTTAGCTGTTTTACAACTACCCTCTCAAGAATCTTTGAGAGAAAAGGAAGGTTGGAGATTGGCCTATAATTAGCTAAGATAGCTGGGTCAAGTGATGGCTTTTTAAGTAATGGTTTAATTACTGCCACCTTAAAGGCCTGTGGTACATAACCAACTAACAAAGATAGATTGATCATATTTAAGATTGAAGCATTAAATAATGGTAGGACTTCCTTGAGCAGCCTGGCAGGAATGGGGTCTAATAAGCATGTTGATGGTTTGGATGAAGTAACTAATGAAAATAACTCAGACAGAACAATCGGAGAGAAAGAGTCTAACCAAATACCGGCATCACTGAAAGCAGCCAAAGATAACGATACATCTTTGGGATGGTTATGAGTAATTTTTTCTCTAATAGTCAAAATTTTGTTAGCAAAGAAAGTCATGAAGTCATTACTAGTTAAAGTTAATGGAATACTCAGCTCAATAGAGCTCTGACTCTTTGTCAGCCTGGCTACAGTGCTGAAAAGAAACCTGGGGTTGTTCTTATTTTCTTCAATTAGTGATGAGTAGAAAGATGTCCTAGCTTCACGAAGGGCTTTCTTATAGAGCAACAAACTCTTTTTCCAGGCTAAGTGAAGATCTTCTAAATTAGTGAGACGCCATTTCCTCTCCAACTTACGGGTTATCTGCTTTAAGCTACGAGTTTGTGAGTTATACCACGGAGTCAGACACTTCTGATTTAAAGCTCTCTTTTTCAGAGGAGCTACAGCATCCAAAGTTGTCTTCAATGAGGATGTAAAACTATTGACAAGATACTCTAACTCCCTTACTCCCTTAATCCATCCCACCTCACAGGTGTGCCATATCAAGATGCTGATTAGACACCATGATTAGTGCACAGGTGTGCCTTAGACTGCCCACAATAAAAGGCCACTCTGAAAGGTGCAGTTTTGTTTTATTGGGGGGGGATACCAGTCAGTATCTGGTGTGACCACCATTTGCCTCATGCAGTGCAACACATCTCCTTCGCATCATCCGTGAAGAGAACACCTCACCAACGTGCCAAACGGCAGCGAATGTGAGCATTTGCCCACTCAAGTCGGTTACGACGACGAACTGGAGTCAGGTCGAGACCCCGATGAGGACGGCGAGCATGCAGATGAGCTTCCCTGAGACGGTTTCTGACAGTTTGTGCAGAAATTCTTTGGTTATGCAAACCGATTGTTCCAGCAGCTGTCCGAGTGGCTGGTCTCAGACGATCTTGGAGGTGAACATGCTGGATGTGGAGGTCCTGGGCTGGTGTGGTTACACGTGGTCTGCGGTTGTGAGGCTGGTTGGATGTAGTGCCAAATTCTCTGAAACGCCTTTGGAGACGGCTTATCGTAGAGAAATGAACATTCAATACACGAGCAACAGCTCTGGTTGACATTCCTGCTGTCAGCATGCCAATTGCACGCTCCCTCAAATCTTGCGACATCTATGGCATTGTGCTGTGTGATAAAACTGCACCTTTCAGAGTGGCCTTTTATTGTGGACAGTCTAAGGCACAGCTGTGCACTAATCATGGTGTCTAATCAGCATCTTGATATGGCACACCTGTGAGGTGGGATGGATTATCTCAGCAAAGGAGAAGTGCTCACTATCACAGATTTAGACTGGTTTGTGAGCAATATTTGAGGGAAATGGTGATATTGTGTATGTGGAAAAAGATTTAGATCTTTGAGTTCATCTCATACAAAATGGGAGCAAAACCAAAAGTGTTGCGTTTATATTTTTGTTGAGTGTATATATATATACATATACATATATACATTAACACATACACACACATATACATTCATATACATACATACGCATATACATACCCACACATTCAAGTATACAATAAGTCCCACTTATACATTGAACATTCCCTACAAATCAAATTATATTTGCTTCTTTATGATACCTAGACATGATGTTCTTTTTGATTAGTTTCTTAAATCTTACTAAGGTACCACTCATTCTAACCTCTGTTGAACATTCGTTCTATTTCTTCACCCCAACCACAGACACACAAAAACCCTTTACATTTGTTCTTACTGGTGGTTTCATAAAAACTGCACAACCTCTTAAACTATATCTGGATTCCCTCAATCTTTTGAAACAGCAAGAAGAAGCAAGAAGATGATGATGGCAAGATGGCTGCTGGTGTGGCTGGAGCGCTCGTAGCTCTGCTTTGCTACAGCTTTCTGTTAAACCTCCTGAAGCCTGATGACTTGGAATGGACTGAAACATCTGCATACATCAGCTCACAATGGTATGCGAACAACAAAATCTTCGCACTAGAAGATTTGACCAACAAACAAGCAAACCACGTCAAGTCAGAGTTGTAGTCTTACACACCTCTCTGCAGCTTCTCTCCCCCTGCCATCCCCTCATTACCCCATCCCCGTAGAGACGGTGCCTGCTCCCAGACCACCAATAACCAGCAAAAATCTATTTAAGCATAAAAATTCAAAAGAAAAAATAATATAGCACCTTCAACTGCACCACAGACTAAAACAGTTAAATGTGGTCTATTAAACATTAGGTCTCTCTCTTCTAAGTCCCTGTTGGTAAATGATATAATAATTGATCAACATATTGATTTATTCTGCCTAACAGAAACCTGGTTACAGCAGGATGAATATGTTAGTTTAAATGAGTCAACACCCCCGAGTCACACTAACTGTCAGAATGCTCGTAGCACGGGCCGAGGAGGAGGATTAGCAGCAATCTTCCACTCCAGCTTATTAATTAATCAAAAACCCAGACAGAGCTTTAATTCATTTGAAAGCTTGTCTCTTAGTCTTGTCCATCCAAATTGGAAGTCCCAAAAACCAGTTTTATTTGTTATTATCTATCGTCCACCTGGTCGTTACTGTGAGTTTCTCTGTGAATTTTCAGACCTTTTGTCTGACTTAGTGCTTAGCTCAGATAAGATAATTATCGTGGGCGATTTTAACATCCACACAGATGCTGAGAATGACAGCCTCAACACTGCATTTAATCTATTATTAGACTCTATTGGCTTTGCTCAAAAAGTAAATGAGTCCACCCACCACTTTAATCATATCTTAGATCTTGTTCTGACTTATGGTATGGAAATAGAAGACTTAACAGTGTTCCCTGAAAACTCCCTTCTGTCTGATCATTTCTTAATAACATTTACATTTACTCTGATGGACTACCCAGCAGTGGGGAATAAGTTTCATTACACTAGAAGTCTTTCAGAAAGTGCTGTAACTAGGTTTAAGGATATGATTCCTTCTTTATGTTCTCTAATGTCATATATCAACACAGTGCAGAGTAGCTACCTAAACTCTGTAAGGGAGATAGAGTATCTCGTCAATAGTTTTACATCCTCATTGAAGACAACTTTGGATGCTGTAGCTCCTCTGAAAAAGAGAGCTTTAAATCAGAAGTGTCTGACTCCGTGGTATAACTCACAAACTCGTAGCTTAAAGCAGATAACCCGTAAGTTGGAGAGGAAATGGCATCTCACAAATTTAGAAGATCTTCACTTAGCCTGGCAAAAGAGTCTGTTGCTCTATAAAAAAGCCCTCCGTAAAGCTAGGACATCTTTCTACTCATCACTAATTGAAGAAAATAAGAACAACCCCAGGTTTCTTTTCAGCACTGTAGCCAGGCTGACAAAGAGTCAGAGCTCTATTGAGCTGAGTATTCCATTAACTTTAACTAGTATTTGATTAGACTCTTTCTCTCCGATTGTTCTGTCTGAGTTATTTTCATTAGTTACTTCATCCAAACCATCAACATGTTTATTAGACCCCATTCCTACCAGGCTGCTCAAGGAAGCCCTACCATTATTTAATGCTTCGATCTTAAATATGATCAATCTGTCTTTGTTAGTTGGCTATGTACCACAGGCTTTTAAGGTGGCAGTAATTAAACCATTACTTAAAAAGCCATCACTTGACCCAGCTATCTTAGCTAATTATAGGCCAATCTCCAACCTTCCTTTTCTCTCAAAAATTCTTGAAAGGGTAGTTGTAAAACAGCTAACTGATCATCTGCAGAGGAATGGTCTATTTGAAGAGTTTCAGTCAGGTTTTAGAATTCATCATAGTACAGAAACAGCATTAGTGAAGGTTACAAATGATCTTCTTATGGCCTCGGACAGTGGACTCATCTCTGTGCTTGTTCTGTTAGACCTCAGTGCTGCTTTTGATACTGTTGACCATAAAATTTTATTACAGAGATTAGAGCATGCCATAGGTATTAAAGGCACTGCGCTGCGGTGGTTTGAATCATATTTGTCTAATAGATTACAATTTGTTCATGTAAATGGGGAATCTTCTTCACGGACTAAGGTTAATTATGGAGTTCCACAAGGTTCTGTGCTAGGACCAATATTATTCACTTTATACATGCTTCCCTTAGGCAGTATTATTAGACGGTATTGCTTAAATTTTCATTGTTACGCAGATGATACCCAGCTTTATCTATCCATGAAGCCAGAGGACACACACCAATTAGCTAAACTGCAGGATTGTCTTACAGACATAAAGACATGGATGACCTCTAATTTCCTGCTTTTAAACTCAGATAAAACTGAAGTTATTGTACTTGGCCCCACAAATCTTAGAAACATGGTGTCTAACCAGATCCTTACTCTGGATGGCATTACCCTGAGCTCTAGTAATACTGTGAGAAATCTTGGAGTCATTTTTGATCAGGATATGTCATTCAAAGCGCATATTAAACAAATATGTAGGACTGCTTTTTTGCATTTACGCAATATCTCTAAAATCAGAAAGGTCTTGTCTCAGAGTGATGCTGAAAAACTAATTCATGCATTTATTTCCTCTAGGCTGGACTATTGTAATTCATTATTATCAGGTTGTCCTAAAAGTTCCCTAAAAAGCCTTCAGTTAATTCAAAATGCTGCAGCTAGAGTACTGACGGGGACTAGAAGGAGAGAGCATATGTCACCCATATTGGCCTCTCTTCATTGGCTTCCTGTTAATTCTAGAATAGAATTTAAAATTCTTCTTCTTACTTATAAGGTTTTGAATAATCAGGTCCCATCTTATCTTAGGGACCTCGTAGTACCATATCACCCCAATAGAGCGCTTCGCTCTCAGACTGCAGGCTTACTTGTAGTTCCTAGGGTTTGTAAGAGTAGAATGGGAGGCAGAGCCTTCAGCTTTCAGGCTCCTCTCCTGTGGAACCAGCTCCCAATACAGATCAGGGAGACAGACACCCTCTCTACTTTTAAGATTAGGCTTAAAACTTTCCTTTTTGCTAAAGCTTATAGTTAGGGCTGGATCAGGTGACCCTAAACCATCCCTTAGTTATGCTGCTATAGACGTAGACTGCTGGGGGGTTCCCATGATGCACTGTTTCTTTCTCCTTTTGCTCTGTATGCACCACTCTGCATTTAATCATTAGTGATCGATCTCTGCTCCCCTCCACAGCATGTCTTTTTCCTGGTTCTCTCCCTCAGCCCTAACCAGTCCCAGCAGAAGACTGCCCCTCCCTGAGCCTGGTTCTGCTGGAGGTTTCTTCCTGTTAAAAGGGAGTTTTTCCTTCCCACTGTAGCCAAGTGCTTGCTCACAGGGGGTCGTTTTGACCGTTGGGGTTTTACATAATTATTGTATGGCCTTGCCTTACAATATAAAGCGCTTTGGGGCAACTGTTTGTTGTGATTTGGCACTATATAAAAAAATTGATTGATTGATTGATTGATTGAAGTCAAGTGTAGGCTTTGGGTAGTACGCTCTGGCCATGAGTGCATGAGGCCACCAACACGGCTACAAGTGACTAACAAACTAATCATCGCAATATGCCTCATAATATCAGGGGATATTCATCCATGCCCAGGCCCACACAATACCACACAACAGCTACACCGGGAAGTGAAAGCCCACGCAGCTCTCCAGAACATACCTGGATTCCTGATGGAGGATGGTAACCTGGAAACCCCGGGAGTGGTGTTACTCTGCTGGGGAGTGGTCATCTGAACTCAGATAGCACTGGGCCACCGTCACGCGTGTTAGCTCAGGAGCTATTGGAGAGCGCGCATTGTGCCATTGCGCACTGTGCCAGTACGCACACATGGAGAGGGGACAGTGGACTCGGGACTTCAGCGGGTCGGCTGGCGGATCCACGGAGGAGCAATGCGGCGAGTGGGGGCATGCAGTCATATCAGGCCGGGGTGTCGGTGTCCTCTGACACTAAGCTCTGTGCGCCCTCCGAGCGCTCCGACGCAGAGGAAGCCGGGGCCAGCGGGGCAAGAGCAAGAACTGCAGTGAAGGAACCTGAAAGTTCGCGCAGCAAAGTTGGGGCTTGGAGTCGCGTTACCGCTGCAGATAAGGATCTATATATACGCGTACGGATAACCCGTCCAAGTGGATCAGGAGCTCTTGGTTCGGCACTGGTGCTCTGGACGCGGTCCCTGTGGACTTTACTGCACGTGGGGCTGTGGACTTGTGCACTAAAGACGCATCTGAAGGTCTGCAGGACTTTGATCCAGCTAAACCATGAGATCGGGTAAATTTCACTGTTTGTAAAAATGTTCTCAAGACCGATGTAAATGTAAATGTGAATATAAACACGAAAATAATCAATCCGGGTATATTGAAAAACAGGAAGTGGGCGTTTTTTCAAACAGTCAGTCAGGCTAAAATTATTTGGAACGCTAAATCTAAACCTAAGGGGATGTTAGGTGGTCACCTAAACATTTGTAGTGTCTTGTCCAAAGTAGATCAAATACACCACCTTTTAGAAAATTCTAATCTGGACTTCCTTTGTCAGAGACATGGCTGAATAAATATTCACCGTCAGCAGCACTTAATGTCAATGGATACAATATATACAGAAAAGACAGAGAAAATAGGAAAGGTGGGGGTGTAATGATTTATATTAAAGACAACATACAATGCCGTGAAATGGAATGGTTAAGCGAAACAGATTTGGAGTGTCTTGGTGTTGACATTATTTTATCACCACAAATGAGTTATTCTGTTATTGTGGTCTACCGTCCTCCTTCCTCAGATGTAACATTTTATGATAAATTTGAGAAGCTTTTAAAGGAATGCAATAATAAGAATGAAATAATTATAATGGGAGATCTAAATCTGGATTGGACTAATCAAACAATTAGGAAGAATCTTAAAAGAATTGCCGATAAACTAATTCATGGGCCAACAAGAATCACTGCATCAAGTAAAACCCAAATTGACTTAATTTTTAGCAATAGACCAGAGAGAATATCAAAATCTTTCAACATGTTAACTACTCTTTCTGACCATAACTTGTTGTTGGAATTCCCAAGAGTCAGATGAACAACTTTAAACTTTAAATTAGCTGTAGAACAAATCAGTTGGAATGACGTAAACTCAGACGATTGTCAAACTAATAGTGAAATCTTTACAACAAAACTTGAAGATACAATTAAGAAATTTAGTGTAAGTATGAAAAACAAAAGGAACAAAAATTCAGTTGCATGGATTACTTCAGAAATAATCAATCTAATGAAGGAAAGAGATATGGCTCTAAAACATGCAGTTAAAACAAAGACAGCAACTGCAAGAAAGATGTTTGTAACTCTCAGAAATAAAATTGTCAAAAGTATAAGAAAAGCTAAAGCAAGCTTTTTCTTAACTTTAATTGAAAAATCAAATGGCAATACTAAAACACTGTGGGATCAATTAAACAAACTAACAGGAACGAAAACAAAAGCTAATCCCCAATTAGAAGTAAAAATTCAAGATAGGATCACATGTAATGTACAAGAGGTTGCTGTCGCCTTCAATAATTTTTTCATAGATTCAGTCAAATCTATAGCCCAAGGGTTTCCCCCTCTCCAGTTGTAACCGTGGAGCCAACTTTCACTTTTAAGTGTGTCTCAGAAACTCAGGTGTCACAAATTATCTCTACCCTAAAATCTTCAAGAACAAAAGATAGTTTTGGTATGGATGCTCTATTGCTAAAAGACTTGGCTGCATTTTTAATTAACCCAATTGCAACCATTATTAATCAATCATTTGTACAGGCTCTGTTTCCTAAAATATGGAAGTCTGCTGCTGTAATCCCAGTGTTCAAATCTGGTGATAAGTTTTCAGTTCAAAATTATCGTCCAATTAATATTTTGTCTACGGTGTCAAAGGTCTTGGAGAAAATTGTAGCTGAACAAATGACTCAATACCTCAACACCTCATCATTCAACCTTCATCCGATGCAGTTTGGCTTTAGAGCTAGACACTCCACAGAAATGGCAACTTGCTTTCTCACCGAAAACATAAAATCATTACTTGATAAAGGTGGGGTTGTTGGAGCTATGTTTCTTGATTTCAAAAAGGCCTTTGACACCGTGAACCATGATATTTTATTGATGAAACTGCAACGATTTAATTTTTCTCCTGGGGCGTTAAAATGGGTTGAGTCGTATCTGTCAAATAGGTCACAATCTGTAAGAATTGGTAATTATCACTCACCTTCTCTCTGTCTTAATACAGGAGTGCCCCAGGGCTCAATTTTAGGGCCACTATTATTTTCATTATATATAAATAATCTCCTGTTGGTCTGCCCAAACTTGTTCACTCAAATGTATGCTGATGATTCTGTTCTTTATGTACATGGAAATAATGTACAGCAGGTCTGTGACAAATTAACACAGTCCATGGCTGATGTTACAACATGGCTTGAGGAAAATTATTTACAACTTAATGTATCAAAAACTGTTGCAATGTTTTTTACACAATCTAAAAGTCTAGTCACTGAACCAAATGTCTATGTGGCAGGGGAAAGGATCAAAGTGGTGTCTGAATATAAATATTTAGGGGTCTGGCTCCATGACACATTCACATTTAAAACACAGGTTAAAAAAGTGTGTCACAAAGTTAAATTTAGCCTCTCTAATTTTCGTTACATACGGCCTCAACTATCTGTACAGGCAGCTAAAGTTTTTATGCATGCAGTGATTTGATCACATATTAAATACTGCCTGACTACATGGTCCAGTGCAAATGCAACAGTGCTCAAGCCACTAGCGACCCTTTATAAACAAACTATCCAAGTATTGGATAGGAAGCCTCAGCGCTACCACCACTGAGCTATTTTACAAAAATATAAACTTTTAAACTGGAAAAATATGATTAAATATGTAAATTTATGTCTCTTCTTTAAAGTTATAAATGGTCTGTCCTCTCCCCCTCTGGAACAGTTTGTGAATGTAAGGTCTGCTGCTGTTCGTAACACCAGGGGAGCCACTAGAGGAGACTGTGTGGTCCCACTGAGGAGAAGTGCTTTTGGTCAGGCTTCTTTCTCTGTGAGGGCAGCACAAGAGTGGAACACAGTACCTGTGGTCATTAGAGAAATGACCACCCTTAACACATTTAAGGTTAATCTGAGGAAGTGGCTCGTTGACCATCAAACATGTCAGCACCAAATCTCCTGAATATTCTTAGAAAATATATTTAACCTGCATGTTTAAGTTTTATATATATATATATATATATATATATATATATATATATATATATATATATATATATATATATATATATATATATATATATAATGTTTACTAAATTGTATAATAATGTTGTGTTTTATGTATGTATTTTAACTAACACTTATTTTTAGCGTGACTGCTAGGGACTGCAGATGAAAAATAGCCGCTAAGGCTAATTCTGGTGCATTTACAGAAATGTTCATTAATGTACATTGTCCCTGTCAAATAAACTAATAAATAAATAAATAAATAAATAAATAAATAAATCTGAACAGACTCTGGACATGTCTCGGTAAGGCTTGGTTTTTCACTCGAAACAAAGTTTGAATTGTAATGTAATCGACCAAATTTATGAATTTTAAAAAATTTAGAGACACAAACAGAGAATGAGTTGGTTCACAATAATGTTTATTGCAGATGATTCGTATGGCTCGTTTTTGCAAAAGGAATATTGGATTGGTATTTGATTTGTAAGTGTTTCCCCATGACTCAACACAATATGTCATATATGGTACCATCAGAGAATGATATAAAGTAAGTAACCCTTCTTGTGGCAGTACGTCTTTGGCTTTATACAAAATGGCTATAGTTTTTGACAATTTTGATTTCACATAATTTATATGTGGTTTCCAGCTAAGTTTATTATCAATTATAACACCTAAAAATTTATTCTCTGTTACTAACTCAATTTCCTTATTATTTATATATTTATAGTTACATTTTTACATTTGGGTGCCTGCTTATTTCCAAATATAATACATTTGGTTTTCCCCAGGCTGAGTGAGAACTTATTAGCATCAAACCAAACCTTAAATTTTTCCAGTTCTTTCTCCACTATGTCCAGAAGCTGTTCAAGATTTTCGCCGCTACAAAACACAGTTGTATCATCCGCAAAAAGGACACATCTCAGTGAACTCAACATCCAATTTATATCATTTATATAGAGTATATAAACAACAAAGGACCCAGCACTGAGCCCTGCGGCACCCCACATGTGACTTCCCTGAGTGCAGAATTTGTATTATTGAATTGAACATACTGAAATCTGCCTTGTAAATAACTAGCTATCCATTCATATACCAGACCTCTGATTCCGTATTTCTGCAGTTTAGTTAGTAGTATTTCATGATTAATTGTGTCAAACGCTTTCTGTAAATAAAAAAAAAACACCTACTATGTATTGTTTATTGTCAGTTGCAGTTTCTATATTTTCCACAAAGTCCATCAAAGCCTGTGATGTAGTTCGAGACCTTCTGAATCCATATTGTTCTTCACAAATGATGTTATGCTTCAGTAAATAATCATTTAATCTTTTAGCAAATATTTTTTCCAAAATTTTGGAAAATTGTGGCAGGAGTGATATAGGTCTACAATTAGAAAATGTGTGTTTGTCACCAGTTTTAAACAGAGGAATTACTTTGGCTATTTTCATTTGAAAAGGAAATTTACCAGTACTTAGTGACATATTGCAAATGTAATTGAACGATTTTACTATACAATCAATAACTTTTTTTAATAAAGCCATATCCAAATTATTAAAATCAGTCGATTTCTTACTTTTTGAACCATGAACCAGATCACGTATTTCCCTTTCATGAGTACCACCAATGAACATTGAAACAGATTTGTTAAATGTTGAATTATTTACCCAGAAGTTATTAGTTGATGAGTCAATTTTACTGGCAAGATTTTTACCCACATTAACAAAGTATTCATTAAAGTGTTCAGCAATAGACTCATCGTTATCGTGATGTAGTTGTTACTCTGATAAAATGAAGGATAATCTGTAGTTACTCTATTCTTTTTTACTATTTCATTTAATATGTTCCATGTGTTTTTGATGTTATTTCTATTTTTGACAAGTAACTCACTATAATATATTTTTTTACTGAGTCTCATGATATTAACTTATTCTTATATGTTTTATACTTACTTTCAGCTTCCTCAGTTCGTAGTTTTATGAATTGTTTATATAGTAAGTTGTTTTTTCTTTTTACATGCCCTCTGAAGTCCCTTAGTTATCCATGGTTTATTGCTGTATTGATTTTTGTATATTTTTCAACAAATGGACAGTGTTTATTATACAAACTGGAAAAAAATGGAAATGAAAGCATCATATGACCTGTCAACATCATCAACAAAAACATCTGACCAATTCTGACTTGATAAATCCTCCCTTAAATTATCAATTGTTTCAGGTGTTACTTTTCTACTCATGAATTTGATATTGCTTCGATACTTACAACAACCCTCCAATGCAAAGACTGAGAAAACTGGCAAGTGATCACTGATATCACTGACCAGTAGTCCCCCACTAAGATTACCGGATATAACGTTAGTTAAAATATTGTCAATGAGAGTTGTTGAGTCCATAGTTATTCTGCTAGGATGAATGATGGTTGGAAACAGTCCTAAACAGTACAAGGTGTTTATAAATGAGGTAATTTGTGGATGATTGTGAGGGTTTAAAAAATCTATATAGAAATCTCCACAGACAAATAAATGCTTATTTCTGTTGATTTTGTTGTACATTCCTAAGATAATGTCTTCAAAGGTGTCAATATTTGTCCCAGGAGCTCTGTAAATGCAACTAACAACTATGTTTTTGGAGTTTATAGATGTCATTTCTATGGTAATACATTCCATGATGTTGTCCACTGTAAATGACATGTTGTTAATGAGTTTACAGTTATAATTTGACCTTACAAACAATGCAACGCCTCCACCCCTTCTCGTCTGCCTATTAACCAGGAACAATTCATAACCATCAAGATATACCAGATCTTTATTATCATCATTTAACCATGTTTCTGAAATTGCAATAACTGAAAAACGTTTTTTGGATGTTTTCAAACAATCATTAATAGTGGACAGATTACGAGAAAGACTTCTGCTGTTGAAATGTATAATTGAAAAATCTTCATCATTGATTTTATCATTTTTGAATTGTTCTTCTGTAAAATATTTGCACTGTCTCACAATATTCTCACTGAAAAAGGTATCAGGATCATTTTCAGATTCGAAGGGGTGGTTAGCAGAGTTATTATAATTAAATGTATCTAGACAGAGCTCCTGGGCAGAAATAAACGGATCATTATCCTTAGTCATTATGTCTCTCTTGTCTCCGGGTGTAGATGATGTGGATGAGTGGGTTGCTCCAGTCTGCATCATGGTGCTGTGATGTGTTTGAGTCCTCATACCTATTGTTCATATTTGTCCAAGTCCTCGATGTTCCTTATTGCCATAACCTTTGCTTGTTCTGGTGATCCGTTCAGTTCGATGGATATTTTACAGTTTGAAGTCCATGTGTGCTAGTTTTTTCCCTGTTTCTTTAAGAAGCGTGCTTTCCTGGCGATGTCGGCATTCTGTTTGGTGAGATGTTCATTGATGAATATGTTTGTCCCTTTCAGTTTTCTTCCTTGTTTTAACAGTGCTGTTTTGTGTTTTCTGTTGATGAATCTCATGATGACGGTTCGTTTATCACCGTCATTTCTCCGGGGCAGAGGGTGGCACGCTTCAGTGTTATTTAAATCCATTTCTATACCTTTAGATAGGAGGAAATCAACAACCTGTTTTTCCACTGGGCTCCCCTCCGCTCTCATCTGTTACCGCCCGTGCGTAGGACCGTGGTTTGATGTGAAGACCTGTGATGATGACGTTGTTAATTCTTGTGTACTGCTCCAATTCAGCCACTCTATTTTCCAGCTGCACCAGACGCCGGTCTTTCTAAGCGTTCTGGAGCTGTAGTACCTTCACCTCCTCCACCAGATCCATGATTGATTTCTGTTGCTGCTTCACAACAGAAATCTCCTCTGATAGAAAGGACTCAACATTGACTTTGATTTGCCTCTACTGGTGGTTGGCTCTCACTGCGGTATTGTATCACTTCCTGTTCCGGAGCACAGCGGTGTTTTGCTGTATCTGTTAGCTGTTTAATCTGCGCAGTTAGATTGATCTAGTTATCTAGATAACGATTTGTTTCCCAGTGTAATCTTCACGTGCCTTAACTAAAGCACTCCTTCTGCTGAATCACCTCTAAATTATTTACACATTATTCACTTTGTGTGTTTTTAGGAATCCGCTAGCTTAGCGCAGCTACTAGCTCTTAGCCGGTTTAGCATGGTGGCTTCTCCTGTCTCTCCTGCACTTTTCTGCTCTGGGTGTGAAATGTTTAGTTATTCCTCGGCCTCCTTTAGCAATAATGGTACTTGTAATAAGTGTAGCTTATTCGTAGGTTTGGAGGCCAGGCTGGGTGAATTGGAGACTCGGCTCCGCACCGTGGAAAATTCTACAGCTAGCCAGGCCCCTGTATTCGGTGCGGACCAAGGTAGCTTAGCCGCCGTTAGTTTCCCTCTGGCAGATCCCGAGCAGCCGGGAAAGCAGGCCAACTGGGTGACTGTGAGGAGGAAGCGTAGTCCTAAACAGAAGCCCCGTGTACACCGCCAACCCGTTCACATTTCTAACCATTTTTCCCCACTCGGCGACACACCCGCCGAGGATCAAACTCTGGTTATTGGCGACTCTGTTTTGAGAAATGTGAAGTTAGCGACACCAGCAACCATAGTCAGTTGTCTTCCAGGGGCCAGAGCAGGCGACATTGAAGGAAATTTGAAACTGCTGGCTAAGGCTAAGCGTAAATTTGTAACTTTGCAAAAACAATGTCGGACTCTGTAGTTTTCTCTGGGCCCCTCCCCAATCGGACCGGGAGTGACATGTTTAGCCGCATGTTCTCCTTGAATTGCTGGCTGTCTGAGTGGTGTCCAAAAAATGAGGTGGGCTTCATAGATAATTGGCAAATCTTCTGGGGAAAACCTGGTCTTGTTAGGAGAGACGGCATCCATCCCACTTTGGATGGAGCAGCTCTCATTTCTAGAAATCTGGCCAATTTTCTTAAATCCTCCAAACCGTGACTATCCAGGGTTGGGACCAGGAAGCAGAGTTGTAGTCTTACACACCTCTCTGCAGCTTCTCTCCTCCTGCCATCCCCTCATTACCCCATCCCCGTAGAGACGGTGCCTGCTCCCAGACCACCAATAACCAGCAAAAATCAATTTAAGCATAAAAATTCAAAAAGAAAAAATAATATAGCACCTTCAACTGCACCACAGACTAAAATAGTTAAATGTGGTCTATTAAACATTAGGTCTCTCTCTTCTAAGTCCCTGTTGGTAAATGATATAATAATTGATCAACGTATTGATTTATTCTGCCTAACAGAAACCTGGTTACAGCAGGATGAATATGTTGGTTTAAATGAGTCAACACCCCCGAGTCACACTAACTGCCAGAATGCTCGTAGCACGGGCTGAGGCGGAGGATTAGCAGCAATCTTCCATTCCAGCTTATTAATTAATCAAAAACCCAGACAGAGCTTTAATTCATTTGAAAGATTGACTCTTAGTCTTGTCCATCCAAATTGGAAGTCCCAAAAACCAGTTTTATTTGTTATTATCTATCGTCCACCTGGTCGTTACTGTGAGTTTCTCTGTGAATTTTCAGACCTTTTGTCTGACTTAGTGCTTAGCTCAGATAAGATAATTATAGTGGTCGATTTTAACATCCACACAGATGCTGAGAATGACAGCCTCAACACTGCATTTTATCTATTATTAGACTCTATTGGCTTTGCTCAAAATGTAAATGAGTCCACCCACCACTTTAATCATATCTTAGATCTTGTTCTGACTTATGGTATGGAAATTGAAGACTTAACAGTATTCCCTGAAAACTCCCTTCTGTCTGATCATTTCTTAATAACATTTACATTTACTCTGATGGACTACCCAGCAGTGGGGAATAAGTTTCATTACACTAGAAGTCTTTCAGAAAGCGCTGTAACTAGGTTTAAGGATATGATTCCTTCTTTATGTTCTCTAATGCCATATACCAACACAGTGCAGAGTAGCTACCTAAACTCTGTAAGTGAGATAGAGTATCTCGTCAGTAGTTTTATATCCTCATTGAAGACAACTTTGGATGCTGTAGCTCCTCTGAAAAAGAGAGATTTAAATCAGAAGTGCCTGACTCCGTGGTATAACTCACAAACTCGCAGCTTAAAGCAGATAACCCGTAAGTTGGAGAGGAAATGGCGTCTCACTAATTTAGAAGATCTTCACTTAGCCTGGAAAAAGAGTCTGTTGCTCTATAAAAAAGCCCTCCGTAAAGCTAGGACATCTTACTACTCATCACTAATTGAAGAAAATAAGAACAACCCCAGGTTTCTTTTCAGCACTGTAGCCAGGCTGACAAAGAGTCAGAGCTCTATTGAGCCGAGTATTCCTTTAACTTTAACTAGTAATGACTTCATGACTTTCTTTGCTAATAAAATTTTAACTATTAGAGAAAAAATTACTCATAACCATCCCAAAGACGTATCGCTATCCTTGGCTGCTGCCGATGCTGATGCCGGTATTTGGTTAGACTCTTTCTCTCCGATTGTTCTGTCTGAGTTATTTTCATTAGTTACTTCATCCAAACCATCAACATGTTTATTAGACCCCATTCCTACCTGGCTGCTCAAGGAAGCCCTACCATTATTTAATGCTTCGATCTTAAATATGATCAATCTATCTTTATTAGTTGGCTATGTACCACAGGCTTTTAAGGTGGCAGTAATTAAACCATTACTTAAAAAGCCATCACTTGACCCAGCTATCTTAGCTAATTATAGGCCAATCTCCAACCTTCCTTTTCTCTCAAAAATTCTTGAAAGGGTACTTGTAAAACAGCTAACTGATCATCTGCAGAGGAATGGTCTATTTGAAGAGTTTCAGTCAGGTTTTAGAATTCATCATAGTACAGAAACAGCATTAGTGAAGGTTACAAATGATCTTCTTATGGCCTTAGACAGTGGACTCATCTCTGTGCTTGTTCTGTTAGACCTCAGTCCTGCTTTTGATACTGTTGACCATAAAATTTTATTACAGAGATTAGAGCATGCCATGGGTATTAAAGGCACTGCACTGCGGTGGTTTGAATCATATTTATCTAATAGATTACAATTTGTTCATGTAAATGGGGAATCTTCTTCACAGACTAAGGTTAATTATGGAGTTCCACAAGGTTCTGTGCTAGGACCAATTTTATTCACTTTATACATGCTTCCCTTAGGCAGTATTATTAGACGGCATTGCTTAAATTTTCACTGTTACGCAGATGATACCCAGCTTTATCTATCCATGAAGCCAGAGGACACACACCAATTAGCTAAACTGCAGGATTGTCTTACAGACATAAAGACATGGATGACCTCTAATTTCCTGCTTTTAAACTCAGATAAAACTGAAGTTATTGTACTTGGCCCCACAAATCTTAGAAACATGGTGTCTAACCAGATCCTTACTCTGGATGGCATTACCCTGACCTCTAGTAATACTGTGAGAAATCGTGGAGTCATTTTTGATCAGGATATGTCATTCAATGCGCATATTAAACAAATATGTAGGACTGCTTTTTTGCATTTACACAATATCTCTAAAGTTAGAAAGGTCTTGTCTCAGAGTGATGCTGAAACACTAATTCATGCATTTATTTCCTCTAGGCTGGACTATTGTAATTCATTATTATCAGGTTGTCCTAAAAGTTCCCTGAAAAGCCTTCAGTTAATAAATGCTGCAGCTAGAGTACTGACAGGGACTAGAAAGAGAGAGCATATCTCACCCATATTCTCCTCTCTTCATTGGCTTCCTGTTAATTCTAGAATAGAATTTAAAATTCTTTTTCTTAATTATAAGGTTTTGAATAATCAGGTCCCATCTTATCTTAGGGACCTCGTAGTACCATATCACCCCAATAGAGCGCTTCGCTCTCAGACTGCAGGCTTACTTGTAGTTCCTAGGGTTTGTAAGAGTAGAATGGGAGGCAGAGCCTTCAGCTTTCAGGCTCCTCTCCTGTGGAACCAGCTCCCAATTCAGATCAGGGAGACAGACACCCTCTCTACTTTTAAGATTAGGCTTAAAACTTTCCTTTTTGCTAAAGCTTATAGTTAGGGCTGGATCAGGTGACCCTGAACCATCCCTTAGTTATGCTGCTATAGACTTAGACTGCTGGGGGGTTCCCATGATGCACTGAGTGTTTCTTTCTCTTTTTGCTCTGTATGCACCACTCTGCATTTAATCATTAGTGATTGATCTCTGCTCCCCTCCACAGCATGTCTTTTTCCTGGTTCTCTCCCTCAGCCCCAACCAGTCCTAGCAGAAGACTGCCCCTCCCTGAGCCTGGTTCTGCTGAAGGTTTCTTCCTGTTAAAAGGGAGTTTTTCCTTCCCACTGTCGCCAAGTGCTTGCTCACAGGGGGTCGTTTTGACCGTTGGGGTTTTTACGTAATTATTGTATGGCCTTGTCTTATAATATAAAGCGCCTTGGGGCAACTGTTTGTTGTGATTTGGCGCTATATAAATAAAATTGAATTGAATTGAATTGAATAGAAAGTCCAGAGATTTTTTAATATCGTCACCTTCCTCCGCAGTCAGAACCTTCTTAGGCCACATGGTCAGCTTGTGGGTTGCTTGGCGATGCCGATGTTAACAGCATGCGTTGTTGGTCACCGGGATGGATGTGCGCTGTGCTGGTGCCGTGCAGCCTCGGTGTTTCCGCGCTGATGGATCCGCGGTGGCTGCACGAGGCCTCGGGGAAGCGGCACTCGTGACGCGTGGCTTCAATGACGCAGTGCGCGACCTTGGTGAATTCACCACGTTGGGTGGGCCTCGGACGTTGTTGGTGTCCAGTCGCGGGGCTAAGTTGTCGGTTGAGGTGGTATTCCCACTGTCCGGGTTGGCAAACACCGGTGTGGCAGATGGCAACTACAAACACCACCTCAGAGGCACAAAAACTCAGGAACAAACTTTTTGCAGCTTGCTCTCTGACACGCAGCTCCTGACTCTCTGACGACACACAGCTCTGACTCTTTGACGACACGCAGCTCTGACTATCTGACACGCAGCTCTGACTATCTGAGTATGTATTGAGTATGTATTGAGTATGTACTGAGTATGTATTGAGTATGTACTGAGTATGTACTGAGTATGCATTGAGTATGTACTGAGTATGTATTGGGTATGTATTGAGTATGTACTAAGTATGTTTTGAGTATGTATTGAGTATGCACTGAGTATGTATTGAATATGTACTGAGTATGTATTGAGTATGTACTGAGTATGTTTTGAGTATGTATTGAGTATGTACTGAGTATGTATTGAGTATGTATTGAGTATGTATTGAGTATATATTGAGTATGTAAGGCGGCTGTCATCCGCAGCCAAAATTTTGTGCAGCTCAAAAATCCTGGTAACGGAAGAACGTGCTTTGCGGATATTTGCGGACGTGTGCGGGTGTCAGCTGACTCATACAAGCATGTTTCACGGATATTGCGGACGTTTAGCGAATATGAACCAATTTTGTGCGCATTTCATACGCAAATCTTCCTAAACACCAGTGGGACCGGCCCTTAACCAGAGATGATGACGAATGCCTTCTTACTTCTACAGTGAAGTTTCGGCCAATGCAGAGACATCGTTCATGCTTTTGTTTGATTAATAACTGATTACTATAATTACTTACATCGTTGCTCTTGTCACTTGTTAGCATTAAAAGTCTACAATTCGTTAAGATGCCACTTGAGGTGTTCACAGAACATTATTTTAAATTATATTAGTCTAAGGCTAACACTGGCTTCTTCTTAATGTTTATAACATAAAATATTCAACAGTATTGAGCCTGGTTCTGCTGGAGGTTTCTTCCTGTTAAAAGGGAGTTTTTCCTTCCCACTGTCGCCAAGTGCTTGCTCACAGGGGGTCGTTTTGACCGTTGGGGTTTTTCCGTAATTATTGTATGGCCTTGCCTTACAATATAAAGCGCCTTGGGGCAACTGTTGTTGTGATTTGGCGCTGTATAAATAAAATTGATTTGATTTGATTTGATGTTTGTACTCTGCACTCTGATATTCCAGAGTTGTTTTTCTTCTCAAAGGGCCATGTGGCTTTGTGTTATCATACTTCAACCCTCTGTGGAAAGTTCTGTCCACTGAGATAATGTGTCTGATTTCACCGAGTCCTTTAGTTTCTGACTCCGACTCTGGTGCTCAGCCTCTCCACTGGAATATCTTTGTGTCACGACTTAAGGAGCGTCCGATGAGGCTGCAACACTCCGGTCACATGATGGGTTTTCCTGAACATAATCCAGCAATGCTGAGGACACCCGGACTAAGATCCTGTTCATAACCCAACAATCAGAAGCCAGTGGAAACATTATTTCCTTGTCTTCAGTACTTTTTAAAATGGCATTTGCATGGACATATGTTTTCAGCTTGTTGCTGGACACTTTTCACTTTGAAAAATTTAAATGATGAGTTTTGTTATTCGTTCATTGAGGGTTATGTTTGTGTTTTCAAATGAACTTGAGTATAAGCAATTCTGGAAAATGACTTTCATATTAGGTGAGTGTTTACATGATGTAGTGGGACCTAATTTGACTGTTTTTTGTTTTTGGGTTTTGGTTTGTGGGCTTTTCTTTTTCTTATATGATGACAGCTGATTCCTTTGATTTTACTTCTGTGCAGGAATTACAATCTTGTCAGTAAACTAAGCACCATATACAGGATCTGGAATATTTAGATAAATCCAGATAATCATTTCTATTCCTTTAGAAATAGTAATTATCAGTATTACACAAATGAACAGTACAATCGCATTTCAAATGACAGGAAATTATCTACAATCCACTTTAACAGTCACAGTATGTACAAAAGTTTGGGAACATCAAAGATTATTCAAAACAATTTTGTCATCTTTTTGGTGTAATTGCCATATTGGAAACTTGGCTTGCAGAGGTTGATGACAGCAATTACGAATTGGACGTTTAGGAATTCAATCATTTGAATAGGCAAAATAGAGGAGGAGGAGGGGGATGAGTAGCACTGTATGTTGGCAGAAGGCTTAAATACATAGTTAAAGATCATTTGACAATGGCTGTGGAAAATCTGTTGGAATGCATGACAATTGAAATATGCATGGAAAAAGGTAAAAATATAATTATTAGTTGCATATACAGAACTCCGGGCTCTAAAATTGAAGTGTTTCATTAATGGACTGAGAAATTCTTTTCACAGATGTATAACAAACAAGTTTTTGTTTGTGGAGATATAAATATTGATTTTTAAAATCTGCATAAGCATAAAGTGACAGAGGATTTCATTAATACTATGTACAGTTTAAATTTATATCCAAAAATCACTAGGGCTTCAAGAAAAAACTGTTGTGTGGGCCGCCCGAAGAGGAGGTACTGCTGGCCAACACCAGAGGGCGCCCTGTCTGTCGTCGGACTTCAGGCACCAGAGGGCGCAGTCGCCGCAGGAGTCCACCAGGAGCCAGGAGCTGACAGCTGTCAGCAATCATCATCAGCATCATCTCAACCCATAAAAGCCTGGAAGAGACACCACAACTCTCCCGAGTTATCAGCTTACCCGTCAGGTAAACAACTCAGCTGTTCAGTGCTGTACGCACACGTTTTTGCAGCAGAGCTTTTTGCAGTCGTAACCTTTTGTACACTTGCAGCTTGTAGTCGAGTTTGTGGAAGTTGGAGGAGTTGGCGTCTCCACTCCTCACTTCTGACTTGATTAAGTGATACATAAGGCACTGCACGTACTCTGTGTTCCTGTGTTTGGAGGTGGAGATTTTTCCCTCAGGAAGGAACTGTACTTTTTGCTGACTGTTTGCTGGGTGTACACACACCCACCTTAACCTGTTTGTTTTCCCTGCCAGCAGTACCGGATCTGACAGCTGGAAGCGGTGGCCACCTGGGGACTTGGCGGATTCGGTGTATTGCAGGTCTCTGTTAGCGGTGGAACCTTGTGGGTTCCGGCTCTTCTCTGGATAGGCATCTCCTACCCTCGGGCCTGCCCACACGTCACCTTTTTGTGGAAACTCAATTGACAGACTAAAAGCAGTATTTTGACCTGTTGTGCACATTTGCAATATTAAATTGTATTTATTGGCATCTCTATTGTCCATTCATTTACGCCTCCATGGTGTGGGTCCGTACATTACACTTTTCCCAACAGGATAACTCGGCCAATGTCATGGATTCCGAGGGGCACATACCATCCGTTGAACAATCAATGGAGATACAAGGTGCACAGGCTCCAGCAGGAGACATGATGGGTGAGTTGCAGCAAATACAGACCACCCTCACTGCTCGGCTGGATTTGGTGACCGAGCAGAACATACTGCTCAATCGTAGGATGGAGGCTTTCACTGCTCAGGTGGAAGTGCGCGGACAGGGCACAGCTGCAGCTCCTCCTCCTGTGGACCTGTTGCTGAACAGAGACCCTCCAGTGGTCGTTCAACGAACCCCCCCCCCCCATCCCCTGAAGCATACATTAGCCCCCCGGAACCGTACAGAGGTTGTGTCGAGACGTGCGCGGACTTCTTGATGCAGTGCTCACTCGTCTTTGCACAACGTCCCATTATGTACATGTCAGACTCCAGCCGGGTGGCTTATGTCGTAAATTTGCTTCGAGGTGAGGCACGCACCTGGGCTACGGCGCTTTGGGAACAGAATTTGCGGCTCCTAATGACATACACTGGGTTTGTGAGGGAGTTCAGACAGGTGTTCGATCACCCTAATCGAGGGGAAACTGCTTCTAACGTGCTGCTGTCAATTCAACAGGTGGCGTCAGAGCACCGCTGAGTATGCAGTCGACTTCCGCGTCGTGGCAGCGAAAGCCGGCTGGAATATGGTAACGCTCCACGCCGCCTTTGTAAATGGACTGTCTCCGGTCCTTAAGGAGCACCTGGTGGCTAAGGACCAGCCGCGGGAATTAGACGGGCTTATCGACCTCATTATACGGTTAGACAACAGATTAGAAGAACGTCGACGGGAGCGAGACGAAGGGCGTGGCCGGGCACGAGCCATCCCTCTCCCTTCCAGGTCCGAAACAGCGCCACCTTCCCCACGCTCCAAAGCCAGACCGCTCCACGTGACGATAGCTCCCCCTGCTGACAAAGCTATGGACACGAGCAGGGCGAAAATGAGATCAGCAAACAGACAAAGGAGGCTGGCCCGCAGAGAGTGTTTTATCTGTGGCTCAAGTGAGCATTTGCAGAAAAATTGCCACAAAGCGGTTAAACGCCAACGCTCGCCCTTAGACACTGGACTAAGGGTGGGCCATAACACACACGCGGGAAATGCATGAAAATCCGCACAGGTCCCAGTTATGATCCTCTGTGGGGACTTAACCCTTCATTCCCCAGCACTCATCGACACGGGGTCAGAGGGGAATCTGCTTGATAGCAGATGGGCTAAGGAAGTAGGGCTCCCTCTAGTGGCCCTTCCTTCACCATTGAAGGTACGGGCACTAGATGGCACCCTTCTTCCATTAATAACACACCAGACACACCCCTTAACACTGGTTGTGTCTGGAAACCACAGGGAGGAGATTGTGTTTTATGTAACACCTTCTACCTCCAGAATTATTTTGGGTTATCCATGGATGAGTAAGCACAATCCCCGGATCGATTGGCCGACTGGGGTTGTGGCTCAATGGATCGAAACCTGCCACCTGGAGTGTTTAAGATCCTTGGTCCCACCCGGTGTGACTGCTAAAGAGGAGGTCCGTGTTCCCCCCAATCTTACAGCGGTGCTGGCTGAGTACCATGATCTTGCTAATGTTTTCAGCAAAGATCTGGCACTCACCCTTCCCCCGCACCGACCATATGATTGTGCCATTGATTTGATTCCGGGTGCTGAGTATCCGTCCAGTAGGATGTACAATCAATCACGCCCTGAGCGTGAATCAATGGAGACCTACATCCGGGAATCTTTAGCTGCCGGGTTAATCCGGAACTCTTCCTCCCCGTTAGGTGCTGGTTTCTTTTTTGTGGGCAAGAAGGACGGCGGACTCCGTCCATGCATTGATTATAGACGGCTGAACGAGATTACGGTTCACAACCGATACCCGTTGCCTCTATTGGATTCAGTGTTCATGACCCTGCATGGAGCCAAAATATTCATGAAACTGGATCTTAGGAATGCTTATCACCTGGTTCGGATCCGGAAGGGAGACGAATGGAAGATGGCATTTAACACCCCGTTAGGTCACTTTGAGTACCTGGTCATGCCGTTCGGCCTCACTAACGCCCCCGCGACGTTCCAAGCATTGGTAAATGACGTCTTGCAGGACTTCCTGCATCAGTTCGTCTTCATATACCTGGACGATATCCTCATCTTCTCCCCGGATCCTGAGACCCATGTTAAGCATGTACGTCAGGTCCTGCAGCGGTTGTTGGAGAACCGGCTGTTTGGGAAGGACGAGAAGTGCGAGTTCCACCGTACTTCTTTGTCCTTCCTGGGGTTCATCATCTCCTCCAACACCGTCGCACCCGATCCGGCCAAGGTAGCGGCAGTGAGAGATTGGCCCCAACCGGTAAGCCGTAGGAAGCTGCAACAGTTCCTCGGCTTCGCAAATTTCTATAGGAGGTTCATCAAGGGCTATAGTCAGGTTGTTGGTCCCCTTACAGCCCTGACCTCCCCAAAAGTCCCCTTCACCTGGTCGGATCGGTGCGAAGCCGCATTTAGGGAGTTGAAATGCCGGTTCTCGACTGCGCCAGTTCTGGTGCAACCCGATCCTAACCACCAGTTTGTTGTTGAAGTGGATGCCTCTGACTCAGGGATAGGAGCTGTGCTGTCCCAGAGCGAGGAGTCCGACAAGGTTCTCCACTCTTGTGCCTATTTCTCCCGCAGGTTGACCCCGGCAGAGCGGAACTATGACGTCGGCAATTGGGAGCTCCTGGCGGTGAAAGAGGCCCTGGAGGAGTGGAGACATCTGTTGGAGGGAGCTGAGGTTCCATTCACGGTCTTCACTGACCATCGGAACCTGGAGTACACTCGGACCGCTAAGCGTCTGAACCCCAGGCAAGCCCGTTGGTCACTGTTTTTCGGACGTTTTGACTTCTGGATCACCTACAGCCCCGGGACCAAGAACCAGAGGTCTGACGCACTGTCCCGGGTGCATGAAGAAGAGGTCAAAACAGAGCTGTTGGATCCACCAGACACACTATCGTCGCCACCCTCACGTGGGATGTGGAAAACATCATCAGGGAGGCCCTGACGTGTCACCCGGACCCCGGCGGTGGACCAGCAAACCGACTCTACCTCCCACCAGACGCAAGAGCTGTAGTCTTGGACTTCTGTCATGGTTCCTAGCTCTCCTGCCATCCGGGGGTGAGAAGGACTGTGGCATTGGTCTAGCAGTGATTCTGGTGGGCGTCGATGGAGACTGAACAAATCAAATCAAATAAAATCAATTTTATTTATACAGCGCCAAATCACAACAAACAGTTGCCCCAAGGCGCTTTATATTGTAAGGCAAGGCCATACAATAATTACGGAAAAACCCCAACAGTCAAAACGACCCCCTGTGAGCAAGCACTTGGCGACAGTGGGAAGGAAAAACTCCCTTTTAACAGGAAGAAACCTCCAGCAGAACCAGGCTCAGGGAGGGGCAGTCTTCTGCTGGGACTGGTTGGGGCTGAGGGAGAGAACCAGGAAAAAGACATGCTGTGGAGGGGAGCAGAGATCAATCACTAATGATTAAATGCAGAGTGGTGCATACAGAGCAAAAAGAGAAAGAAACACTCAGTGCATCATGGGAACCCCCCAGCAGTCTAAGTCTATAGCAGCATAACTAAGGGATGGTTCAGGGTCACCTGATCCAGCCCTAACTCTAAGCTTTAGCAAAAAGGAAAGTTTTAAGCCTAATCTTAAAAGTAGAGAGGGTGTCTGTCTCCCTGATCCGAATTGGGAGCTGGTTCTACAGGAGAGGAGCCTGAAAGCTGAAGGCTCTGCCTCCCATTCTACTCTTACAAATGCTAGGAACTACAAGTAAGCCTGCAGTCTGAGAGCGAAGCGCTCTATTGGGGTGATATGGTACTATGAGGTCCCTAAGATAAGATGGGACCTGATTATTCAAAACCTTATAAGTAAGAAGAAGAATTTTAAATTCTATTCTAGAATTAACAGGAAGCCAATGAAGAGAGGCCAATATGGGTGAGATATGCTCTCTCCTTCTAGTCCCCATTAGTACTCTAGCTGCAGCATTTTGAATTAACTGAAGGCTTTTCAGGGAACTTTTAGGACAACCTGATAATAATGAATTACAATAGTCCAGCCTAGAGGAAATAAATGCATGAATTAGTTTTTCAGCATCACTCTGAGACAAGACCTTTCTAATTTTAGAGATATTGCGCAAATGCAAAAAAGCAATCCTACATATTTGTTTAATATGCGCACTGAATGACATATCCTGATCAAAAATGACTCCAAGATTTCTCACAGTATTACTAGAGGTCAGGGTAATGCCATCCAGAGTAAGGATCTGGTTAGACACCATGTTTCTAAGATTTGTGGAGCCAAGTACAATAACTTCAGTTTTATCTGTGTTTAAAAGCAGGAAATTAGAGGTCATCCATGTCTTTATGTCTGTAAGACAATCCTGCAGTTTAACTAATTGGTGTGTGTCCTCTGGCTTCATGGATAGATAAAGCCGGGTATCATCTGCATAACAATGAAAATTTAAGCAATGCCGTCTAATAATACTGCCTAAGGGAAACATGTATAAAGTGAATAAATTTGGTCCTAGCACAGAACCTTGTGGAACTCCATAATTAACCTTAGTCTGTGAAGAAGATTCCCCATTTACATGAACAAATTGTAATCTATTAGATAAATATGATTCAAACCAACGCAGCGCAGTGCCTTTAATACCTATGGCATGCTCTAATCTCTGTAATAAAATTTTATGGTCAACAGTATCAAAAGCAGCACTGAGGTCTAACAGAACAAGCACAGAGATGAGTCCACTGTCCGAAGCCATAAGAAGATCATTTGTAACCTTCACTAATGCTGTTTCTGTACTATGATGAATTCTAAAACCTGACTGAAACTCTTCAAATAGACCATTCCTCTGCAGATGATCAGTTAGCTGTTTTACAACTACCCTTTCAAGAATTTTTGAGAGAAAAGGAAGGTTGGAGATTGGCCTATAATTAGCTAAGATAGCTGGGTCAATGTTATGTGTCGACGCGGGTTGAGGAGCGGACCTGCGTCTGACGGAACCCAGCGCTAAAACAACCAGAAAGCGGTTCCAATAACAAAACAATTTATTTTTCCACCCTTTGGTGCATAACAAAGTGCGCAAACCAAAAGCTGTGTCAGTCTGGCGGAGTGAAGGACGGCACGCTCTCCAGCGCCCAAAAGGATCGAAGCCTGGTGCTTCTGGACCCACGTTCACCGCCAAACACCCCCCAGGTGGACACGACAAACCGACTCTCTCTGATGTGTGCTGACAGCATGCGTCCCTCACTCTTCCTCCTTCACAGGCACGATGTGTCAAACCCAGGCGCGGTCCTCAGCGTCTCACAAACGAACATCACAAAGTCGAGTTCCCCGCAATTCTGCTTGAATCACACATGACTTAAATGCAGAACGCCATCTCATTATCTGCTTCAGCTGAAAGTCTTTAAGGTTGCACGTGAGCACCATACACAGGTGCTGCACATCATGTTGATGAGGGTGAAGGACTCTTCTGCCAGCACCTTCTCCACAGACAATAAATCAGTTTGCATACCACCTGGAGAGCAAAGAAAAGAAAAGAACACCAAAATGTCCAGCCACACCCCCCCAACACACAACAGTACCCCCCCCTTTAACGGGAAGCCTCCCGGCGACCGAACAGACCAGGTCCGAGAACAGCACCTCCCTCCGGGGTCCACGTCAGGAAGCAGACAGCGTAACGCTCCCAAGGACCACCACAGACAGCAGGACAGGGCACTGCAGCTGGAAGGCCGGCTGGCATCAACAAAAACCCCAAAACAGTCCCAAATACAACCTAACATACAAGAAAAACATAAAACCCACCCAAAACCTCCCCAGGGGACCATCCCATCCAACCCCGGGAAGAAAAGAAAAACGCCCAAATGCAAAGACCCAACACAGCCCCACAAACACAATACAAACATAAATGCATAAAAGAAAAATAACAAACAACCCCCCCAGAACGACTTGCAGAGCCCAACACCCCCCAGAAGGCCTTTACCTCCGGTTCCAGGAGGAATAGCCAAAACCGGAATCCCACAAAGGTCCCCAGGTACACATGGAGCAAACGGCGCCCCCCAGAGGACCGTACCATCAAACCCCAGGAAGCACCCTCCCCACAACCCAGGAACCCCAGACCCGGCCACACTTGGCTAGGCGGCCCCACAAGCCAATTCCCCCCCAGAGGACCGTCCCATCAACCCTGGAGGTGGAACCCGCAATGAAACAAAAAAGATCAAAGACCAACCCCCGGAGGACCACCTGAAACACCCCCGGGGGCAAATAAAACAACCGATAAGCCCTGTTACCTTCCCCGGCACTCCGAAAGACCCCAGGTCCTTCCCAGAGCCCCTCGGCGGCTCAATCTTGGCGAACGCCACAAAACAGCAAGCCGGGGAAGGGAACATGAAAAACTAACCCGGCCCCAACCCCAAGGCGCAGCGGAAAACCGGAAATACGTCCGGTGTCTCCCCCGACCATACCCCAGCCTATCGGGAGGGGTGGAACTACCGAAATGGCGAACGGCAACAGATCGGCCCACCCCTCCGACTGAGGCATGTTCCCGCTGCACCACACCCCGGCAACACCAATGACGAACGGTACAAAGGCCCACCGAGGCTGGAGTGAAACCGGGCCCAAACTAAACCAGAAAAAACGCCCCTAACAACCCCCCCTAGGTGCAGAGGTCTTCTGAGAATGCTCAGCGTGACCAACCTGCACCACCCCACCGCCTACAAGACGAACGGTCTTGGGGCGAGTGAGGTTGGGGTTAGGGAAGTAGGGAAATAATAAAAACAACAAAACAAAACAACCCCAGAACCCAACAAAAAATACCTAAAGACACATAAAAAAAAAAACAACGGTCAAGTGAGTCCAGACGGGCTTCTAACTGCCTGTCGTTCACTCCACCAGACAAGCCTCTGACTCCCCAAACAAATTATAACCCCTGTCAAAGAAACAAAACATTAGCCCATACAAGTTTTTTTTTTTTGTATGTGTGTATTATTTCGCCTGTCCCAGAACACCTGGAGAGACGTCACCACTATTTTTCTTGACGCTTCTATGATGGGGCAATATAGCGGCCTCAGCTCGTCCGAGCTGCATGGGCTCATCTGCAAGAGGAGCCAGAGGTCCCGTCGGAGGAGCCTCAGTGGGGCGAAGAAGAGGCGGCCCAGATCTGTGTCGGGGAAAGCCCCGAGACAAAAAAAAACGTTCTGATGGCCGCCCTCTCTCGCGTCCACGCTCCTTCATCCGATCATCTAGACGAATCACCAACGATATTAGCTCATCTAAATCGTTTGGCTCGTCACGGACTACTAGCTCGTCTTTTAATGGGTCATTTAAACCAACCACAAACACTCTGCTTAATGCTGCGGTATTCCAACCGGACTGAGCAGGAAAAATTCGGGAATCCACAGAATAATCCGCCGAACTCCGCCTCCCCTGCCTGAGATTCAGCAACCGCTGGGCAACGGTATGAGCTAAAACCAGAGAACATTGCATCAAAAACGGAGCACAAGCTTCAACGTTTCCCGCATAAGGCTCCGGACGACAAATAATCAATTCGGAAGCCGAATCTCTGGGTGACGGAGTTATCTGCACCGGTATCGATGGTGCCGCAGCTGGAGCAGCAGGAAGCGAAATGGCTTACGCTGCAAGCCTCGTAACGCAGACATCTGTTTGTTTAATTTGGTTTGTGAGATGCTGTAATTGCTCCCATATTTTCTCCAAGTGTTCTTGAACTCTTTCGGCGAATGGAACCGCCTCTGCTGCTGGGTCCATTATGGAAGGGCCGGGAACTACTGTTATGTGTCGACGCGGGTTGAGGAGCGGACCTGCGTCTGATGGAACCCAGCGCTAAAACAACCAGAAAATAACAAAACAATTTATTTTTCCACCCTTTGGTGCATAACAAAGTGCACAAACCAAAAGCTGCGTCAGTCTGGCGGAGTGAAGGACGGCACGCTCTCCAGCGCCCAAAAGGATCGAAGCCCGGCGCTTCTGCACCCACATTCACCGCCAAACACCCCCCAGGTGGACACGACAAACTGACTCTCTCTGATGTGTGCTGACAGCATGTGTCCCTCACCCTTCCTCCTTCACAGGCACGATGTGTCAAACCCAGGCGTGGTCCTCAGCGTCTCACAAACGAACATCACAAAGTCGAGTTCCCGGCAATTCTGCTTGAATCACACATGACTTAAATGCAGAACACCATCTCATTATCTGCTTCAGCTGAAAGTCTTTAAGGTTGCACGTGAGCACCATACACAGGTGCTGCACATCATGTTGATGAGGGTGAAGGACTCTTCTGCCAGCACCTTCTCCACAGACAATAAATCAGTTTGCATACCACCTGGAGAGCAAAGAAAAGAAAAGAACACCAAAACGTCCAGCCACACACCCCCAACACACAACAGTCAAGTGATGGCTTTTTAAGTAATGGTTTAATTACTGCCACCTTAAAAGCCTGTGGTACATAGCCAACTAATAAAGATAGATTGATCATATTTAAGATCGAAACATTAATTAATGGTAGGGCTTCCTTGAGCAGCCTGGTAGGAATGGGGTCTAATACACATGTTGATGGTTTTGAGGAAGTAACTAATGAAAATAACTCAGACAGAACAATCGGACAGAAAGAGTCTAACCAAACACTGAAAGCAGCCGAACATAAAGATATGTCTTTGGGATGGTTATGAGTAATTTTTTCTCTAATAGTTAAAATTTTATTAGCAAAGAAAGTCATGAAGTCATTACTAGTTAAAGTTAAAGGAATACTCGGCTCAGTAGAGCTCTGACTCTTTGTCAGCCTGGCTACAGTGCTGAAAAGAAACCTGCGGTTGTTCTTATTTTCTTCAATTAGTGATGAGTAGTAAGATGTCCTAGCTTTACGGAGGGCTTTTTTATAGAGCAACAGACTCTTTTTCCAGGCTAAGTGAAGATCTTCTAAATTAGTGAGACGCCATTTCCTCTCCAATTTACGGGTTATCTGCTTTAAGCTGCGAGTTTGTGAGTTATACCACGGAGTCAGGCACTTCTGATTTAAGGCTCTCTTTTTCAGAGGAGCTACAGCATCCAAAGTTGCCTTCAATGACGATGTAAAACTACTGACGATATACTCTATCTCACTTACAGAGTTTAGGTAGCTACTCTGCACTGTGTTGGTATATGGCATTAGAGAACATAAAGAAGGAATCATATCCTTAAAGCTAGTTACAGCGCTTTCTGAAAGACTTTTAGTGTAATGAAACTTATTCCCCACTGCTGGGTAGTCCATCAGAGTAAATGTAAATGTTATTAAGAAATGATCAGACAGAAGGGAGTTTTCAGGGAATACTGTTAAGTCTTCTATTTCCATACCATAAGTCAGAACAAGATCTAAGATATGATTAAAGTGGTGGGTGGACTCATTTACATTTTGAGCAAAGCCAATTGAGTCTAATAATAGATTAAATGCAGTGTTGAGGCTGTCATTCTCAGCATCTGTGTGGATGTTAAAATCGCCCACTATAATTATCTGAGCTAAGCACTAAGTCAGACAAAAGGTCTGAAAATTCACAGAGAAACTCACAGTAACAGAAGTTGGAGGAGTTGGCGTCTCCACTTCTCACTTCTGACTTGATTAAGTGATACATAAGGCACTGCACATACTCTGTGTTCCTGTGTTTGGAGGTGGAGATTTTTCCCTCAGGAAAGAACAGTACTTTTTGCTGACTGTTTGCACCCACCTTTAACCTGTTTGTTTTCCCTGCCAGCAGTACCGGAAGCGGTGGCCACCTGGGGACTCGGGACTTGGCGGCTTCGGTGTATTGCAGGTCTCTGTTGGCAGTGGAACCTTGTGGGTCACGGCTCTTTTCTGGATAGGCATCTCCTACCCTCGGGCCTGCCCACATGTCACCTTTTTGTGGAAACTCAATAGACAGACTAAAAGCAGTATTTTGACCTGTTGTGCAAATTTGCAATATTAAATTGTATTTATTGGCATCTCTATTGTCCGTTCATTTTCGCCCCCCTGGTGTGGGTCCGTGCATTACACTTTCCCCAACAATAACTTCACATTCAGTTACTCTCATTTACAATATATGTATGAATGATATTGATACCAAAACACTAACTGGCTTATTAATGAATGATATCAGTGACCATTTACCAATTTACTTTTACAGAATTGGAATCCCATTTACGCAAAACAGGATGCTAACTTGGCATATGCAGAATTTGAAAGCATATTTCTCAATATATACAACAAAAATTGTCCAGTTATACAGTATAGTAATAAGAATAAATATAAAGCTCATCCATAACTAAAGGTCTTCAAAAGGCTTGCAAGGAAAAAAAAAATGCTATACAGAGAATTCATAAAAACAAAATCAAGAGAGGCAGAGATTAAATATAAGGACTATAAAAATAAATTAACAACTATCATGTGGAATTATAAAAAATCATACTTTGGAAAAATACAAAATGACAATAAAATGACATAAACATGGAAAATATTGAATACTATTATAACAAATAAATCCAGATCAAATAACTATCCAACATATTTTACGTATAAGAACAAAGATGAATATGATATGAGTGAAGTAGTGGATAGTTTCAATAAATTCTTTGCTATAATGTCAGGCCAGCTCTGGCAGCTGAAATTCCACACAGCCCATGGGAAAATCAGCAATTAATTGACAGAAATCCACACACAGTGTTTCTTGGTCCAGTAGAGGAAAGGGAAATAATTAAGGTAGTTAATACATGTAAAAGTAAAAAGTCAGTGGATCATCAATGGGTGACATGTCCGGTGACTATGCCGGCCATGCAAGAACTGGGACATTTTCAGCTTCCAAGAATTGTGTACAGATCCTTGCAACATGGGGCCGTGCATTATCCTGCTGCAACATGAGGTGATGTTCTTGGATGTATGGCACAACAATGGGCCTCAGGATCTCGTCACGGTATCTCTGTGCATTCAAAATGCCATCAATAAAATGCACCTGTGTTCTTCGTCCATAACAGACGCCTGCCCATACCATAACCCCACCGCCACCATGGGCCACTCGATCCACAACATTGACATCAGAAAACCGCTCACCCACACGACGCCAAATTCGCTGTCTGCCATCTGCCCTGAACAGTGTGAACCGGGATAAACTGCACCTTTCAGAGTGGCCTTTTATTGTGGGCAGTCTAAGGCACACCTGTGCACTAATCATGGTGTCTAATCAGCATCTTGATATGGCACACCTGTGAGGTGGGATGGATTATCTCAGCAAAGGAGAAGTGCTCACTATCACAGATTTAGACTGGTTTGTGAACAATATTTGAGGGAAATGGTGATATTGTGTATGTGGAAAAAGTTTTAGATCTTTGAGTTCATCTCATACAAAATGGGAGCAAAACCAAAAGTGTTGCGTTTATATTTTTATATAAACATACGAGGTCTCTTAGATAATAAACCGACCTTTTTTTTTTTTAACTATATGGATTTGAATGACATGCGATTACACCAATCATGCTTCAACCCTCGTGCGCATGCGTGAGTTTTTTCACGAGTGTCGGTGACGTCATTTCCCTGTGGGCAGGCCTTGAGTGAGATGTGGTCCCGCCCTCTCGGCTGAATTCCTTTGTTTCACACGCTGCTCGAGACGGCGCGCGTTGCTTTATCAGTATTTTTTCTGGACCTGTGAGGAATATCCGAGTGGACACTATTCGAGAAATTAAGTTGGTTTTCTGTGAAAAGTTTAACGGCTGATGAGAGATTATGGGGTGTTTCTGTCGGTGTAAGGACTTCCCACGGAGCGGGACGTCCTGCAGCGCTTCCAGGCGCTGTCGTCGGCCTGTTTCGAGCTGAAAACATCCTAATTTAAGGCTTAATTCACCCAGGACATCGTGAGAGAACAGAGAAGATTCAGAAGAGGCCGGCATGAGGAATTTATGCGGACATTCCACTGTTTAAGGATATTTTTTAATGAAAGACGTACGCGCAAATTCGCCGAGTCGTTTCCGTGACGACTCGGCGAATCTGTGTGCGCCGCGACAGGAAAAACACCTCCGTGTTGAAAACCATTCAGGCGGCTTTTAATGGCTTTCAACAAGTGAGTAACTGAGAAATTGTTTAACAGCTTGGGCATGTTCCAACTTGCCCATTAAGATTTCCAACGGAGGTGTTTTTCCTGCCGCGACCCCCCGCGGTCGGGTCCAGCCCGACATGCGACTCTGCCCGCACGTTCTTTCATTACAAAATGACCGTTAACAATGGAATGTCCGAATAAACTCCTCATGCCGACTTCTTCTTAAAGTTCTCTGTTCTCTGACGACTTACTGCGTCAACAGAGCCTGAAATGTGGAAGTTTTCAACTTGAAACGGCGAGACGCTGCCGCCTCGAAGCGCAGATCGCCGTCAGGCGCTGTGGACTGTCCTTAAAGCGACACTACCAGACCAAAATCTCTCATCAGCCGTTAAAATTTTTACCGAAAACCAGCTGAATTTATTGAATGGTGTCCACTCAGTTGTGCCATAGAGTTTTGAAAAATTTTTTATCAAACAAAGCAACAGTCTCTGAGCCATTCCTAAACAATGAAAAAAATCGACGAGCGGGTGGACGACTCCTCACTCAAAGACTGCCCACAGGCAAATGACGTAACTGACAGGCGTGAAAAAACTCTCGCATGCCCACGAGGGTTCAAGCATGTCTGATGTAATCACACGTGATTCAAATCCATATGGTTTTTGAAAAAAATAATAAGGTCGGATACTTTTCTAATAGACCTCGTATATATATATTTTATATTTTATTTAAAATTCTTCTTCTTACTTATAAGGTTTTGAATAATCAGGTCCCATCTTATCTTAGGGACCTCGTAGTACCATATCACCCCAATAGAGCGCTTCGCTCTCAGACTGCAGGCTTACTTGTAGTTCCTAGGGTTTGTAAGAGTAGAATGGGAGGCAGAGCCTTCAGCTTTCAGGCTCCTCTCCTGTGGAACCAGCTCCCAATTCAGATCAGGGAGACAGACACCCTCTCTACTTTTAAGATTAGACTTAAAACTTTCCTTTTTGCTAAAGCTTATAGTTAGGGCTGGATCAGGTGACCCTGAACCATCCCTTAGTTATGCTGCTATAGACGTAGACTGCTGGGGGGTTCCCATGATGCACTGTTTCTTTCTCTTTTTGCTCTGTATGCACCACTCTGCATTTAATCATTAGTGATTGATCTCTGCTCCCCTCCACAGCATGTCTTTTTCCTGGTTCTCTCCCTCAGCCCCAACCAGTCCCAGCAGAAGACTGCCCCTCCCTGAGCCTGGTTCTGCTGGAGGTTTCTTCCTGTTAAAAGGGAGTTTTTCCTTCCCACTGTTGCCAAGTGCTTGCTCACAGGGGGTCGTTTTGATCGTTGGGGTTTTACATAATTATTGTATGGCCTTGCCTTACAATATAAAGCGCCTTGGGGCAACTGTTTGTTGTGATTTGGCGCTATATAAAAAAATTGATTGATTGATTGATTGATATTTTTGTTGAGTGTATATATATATATATATATATATATATATATATATATATATATATGTGTGTGTGTGTGTGTATGTATGTAAAATTTCACATTATAGGAAAACATTCAATATCATTTACTGCCTACAGAAAGTTAATGTTGGACTCCATTTAAATGATGTGTGCAAACATAGGTAGAATGAACAATAGGAAATAATTTAAGCACTCTACCATAACCAAGAATTTGTCGATTTATGATTTATTCAGGCCTACTGAATATACTGTATAATTTCCAGATTACTGTAATAAACTGACAGAGCTAACTCCGAAACATGTCTTGGGGCAACTTGCATAAACATGCACTCTGTTAATTGGAATATTAATTTTTGCAAAATAATTTACATCACTACAGACTGTGATTGTCAGCTACCAAAATATGTTTTTTATGGAAACAGATTGCAATGGCATCTTATTATCCAGACGTCCCACAGACCTGAGTTACATACATTTTGCCAAATTAAAAAAAAGCCTATCTTGGGTTGAGTTGGGTTAAAACCCGCTGTTTAACAGAGCAGAAGAAGAAGACTTAGCTGAGTTACAGCACTCAACTCCGTTCTGTTTTAGCAAATAGAAGTTTGTGTTCCACAAGTTAATTCGCCTGTTCAGTGTCTATACTGTGATTAAGAGACCACTGAGAGCAGAAGAGGAGACTAACGCTGGACGCTCGTCGACTGGGATTCCTCACAAAGAACCACCACATAGCTACCCACGAGTTAGCAGCTAGCTTCAAATGGCGCGGCCTTTGTACCGTGATATCGACGCTGTGACTATCAAAAGAAGGTAACGGAATCTGATGAGCACAAATTCGTTTTAGCCAGAAATAACAAAACTTCCTTGAAGCTTGATTATGCCAGCCATAGATTAATGGGAACCAAACCAACACATTTTTGACTAGCATGGAGCTAACGTTAGCCACAGAGAGGCACAGGCCTAATTAATATTTTGACTAAAACTTGACTAAAATATATACTCTCTTTTATTAGGTGTTGACACAATTGAAATTTAAGTCATGTCAGTGCCCAGAAAGAGACTTTATGAAGATAAGCTTGTGATAATATTTTTGGATTATTGCTTGTTTTTCCGCCCAACAGCAACCACGCCGGCTGCCATAAGAGTTGTTGAATCAGTGAATCCTCCATCTGATCAGTGGGTTGAGTGTTTGCCTGCAGTTGATTCACATCAGCCCAATTATCCCGAGGTTTGTACTGTAATGGTTAAATAAGATTGTATAGTGTCTTGTGCCAGTAGATTCTAAAATTAATGTTCAGCAAGCAAAATATTCAAACATTTCTGGCAAGAAATACTCTATTCTATTTGGGATATAATTTGAAAATAGAGTAAAATCTGTCAGTAATGAAGTTGTATATGCTAACTTTCCTTCCTTAAAGAAATAATTTACAGGCCATGTTACTCAATAAACATATTTATTTATTGCTGATATAAAGTTTCTGAATTTCTTATATAAAAAATTCTATGTCCCTTGCATAATGTTTCATTTGCATAGTGTGTGCATACTGTCTGTGGTACCATACACTTGAAACAGAAGTACTTCTATGCTGTACAACTGAGGTTTCCACCTTATCTGGGGTGGAAAAACTGACCTGTGCCAACAAAAAAAAATAATTTTTTGAGATTCTTTTGGAATAGACCTTGAGTAAGCACCAGAATGCATTTGAGATTTCACATTTTTCTGGGGGACAACCACCAGACCCCACCAGGGCCTTGTCAAGATCTTTCAAGTTTTTGAACCAATTACAAGCAGTGCCTGGAAGTAATGGGCCTTCCAGTAAAGTCACTCAAAGAAGTGAGTTAATGTGTTTTCTGTTTGTTAGATCCTCTTCACTTTAATAAAGTTTTACCTTTTTTTTTTTTTTTACACACTGTATTATAAACATGCTGTATTTATGGAAACTAGTAACTAAAGGGCCTATCACACTGCATGCTTTATACGCGTCAGGCAACAACTCCCAATGTGTCGTCAGTCATGTTGTGTCAACGCCTCCCTACAACCTGACGCGACACATGCAGCAGGGGGGCGGAGATTTTCACTCTGATTTTTTTTTTTCCAGAGGAAAGCTGAGCGATCGCCATGTTGTATATGTATCAATGAACCAAGAAAAAGCTTTAATATAGCAATTTGATTTCACAATCAAATTAATTTTGGGGTTTTAAAAAAACATTTGCAAGGATTTTTCTTCAGAAAACTGCTCTGTATAAATGAGCAGTCCTGTGACACGTTTCTGTTTTGTAGAGATCAGTGGTTTCTGCCAGGAGTCTTCCATGTTTGGACCCGACACGTTGTTTCTATTGGACAGTGCGAAGCTTTGTCACAGTTCAGAGCGCCAAAAGTTGGATTGGGTTGAACTTTGAACGTCATTCTGTTGACAAGCAGGAATGCGCACACTCCTGGTAGAAGCATCTGTTTAGCTCAGCTTTTGACGCGACACTTCTAACGCCTGTAAAAAGCTACGTGTTTCATTGAAACGATTTGTGATGCCTCTGACACTTCCAAGCATGCGGTGTGAAAGGCCCTTTACACAAATAGCGTTGGGTACAGAGGATTAATCATTTTTGTCTGATCTGCTTTTACCTGTGTGGTATACCTCGCTGATAACTAACCTGAGAAAAATTCTGCAAGCAAATAAACAGCTTGTTAAAAATATAGGGCCTGTCCAATAAGGAGTTGAGTTGAATACCAGTTATGACCATGCCGCTCAAATTATACAGTATCTGAACAGGAAAGTATATATAATTGCTTATGACTAACAATGGAAATGTTCAACTTGCAGCTCAAGAGTGCTAATGACAGGCTTGATGGTGAGGACAAGTGAACCAGGCACCAAAGGAATGCCCTAATCAATACCTTAACTGCATACACCCCTGGAATGGAACAAGGGAAGAATACGGTAACGAGCATTGTCAGGGGCTGCTTGTACACTACGGCTCCCGTTTATCTTTGGCAGTGCTTCAGCAGTCAGGGCAAGTCAGGAACCGTCAACGGCAGCCTTGCCAGGGACGTGCCACAAATTTACAGAGTTGTCATGGAGGCTGCAATAAATATCACATCAATCATCATTTCTACAATTGTGCCATAATCCGAAGATGTCCTATCCAAGCAGAAGAATTATAGACGGGACCATCCTGAACTTCTTCCTGACCCAGATTACAGGTTTGAGAAACTAACAATCTTGCAAATCTGTCTTTTTTTTGGGGGGGGTGACACCCAGTCACAGTAGAGAGGCACCGTGACGTCTGGTCTCTCTCCGCCTGCTAATGCAACATGGCAGAATCTGCTCCAAAACAGATTAATTTCCGTGTAAATCTAACATGTCTATCATATATTATGTAAAAAACAAGACATCTCGTAGACATCAGTGTGCACACATCCTGCAGTCGATGGTAACTTCCACATTTTTCAGAAGCTCAGGCATGTGCACACGCATGATCTCCTTTGGATGCCATTAAAATGTCATTGAGTTTATCCTACAACACCAATATAAACATACAGAGGCAAATATATTAGAGATACACAGATAACACAATAAAGGGCATATATATATATATATGTATACACACACACTTTGCACTGTGATACCAATTAAGTAATTATTAAGAAGACAATGCTCATACGGCTGAGGGTATTTTAGCATTGTGTTTATATTTCATAATATCAAATCTTATGAGCAGATTAGCAGCAGCATTTAATTTGCCTTGTACATGGAATATTTTTGATAAAATTTTATTTTACTTCCGGAGAAACTTTTTCTCTGGTGATCAAACATTAATTTACTTAGTTACTATTTGAATAAAACCTGTTGAATTTTAAAACATTTATAAAGTTTGTTTTCCGTCATTTTTAGTTCTCAATAGAAAAAAATCACAAAAAAATTGTAGATATATTGAGCAGGAACATTGCACGAACATCATATGAACAAAGAATGAGGACAGGTAATGTTAGCATTCAAACATTCTACAAATGTTCATTCAACAACTTTTTTGTTGTTGTCTTTACTGATCTATCTTGTAATTGTTGTTGTATCAAATGTTCGAAATAAACAGTTTTCATTCATTCATTCATAATGTTCTGGTTCAACTGTTCATATGATGTTTGTGAACATTTGTGAGTGTTTGTATAATGTTCATTGAATGTTTGCATGCAAACATGACCTGTCCTCATTCTTTGTTCATCCGATGTTCATGCCATGTTTGCAAATGTTCTCATGCAAACGTTCAATGAACATTCAAAGAATGTTAAGTTTCTGGGTGGGAGTATGGACAATTGTGTTATTGATTTTGTATTATTACTTTTATTATTATTATTTCATATATATCAAATCAATTTTTTTATATAGCGCCAAATCACAACAACAGTTGCCCCAAGGCGCTTTATATTGTAAGGCAAGGCCATACAATAATTACAGAAAAACCCCAACAGTCAAAACGACCCCCTGTGAGCAAACACTTGGCGACAGTGGGAAGGAAAAACTCCCTTTTAACAGGAAGAAACCTCCAGCAGAACCAGGGAGGGGCAGTCTTCTGCTGGGACTGGTTGTGGCTGAGGGAGAGAACCAGGAAAAAGACATGCTGTGGAGGGGAGCAGAGATCGATCACTAATGATTAAATGCAGAGTGGTGCATACAGAGCAAAAAGAGAAAGAAACAGTGCATCATGGGAACCCCCCAGCAGTCTAAGTCTATAGCAGCATAACTAAGGGATGGTTCAGGGTCACCTGATCCAGCCCTAACTATAAGCTTTAGCAAAAAGGAAAGTTTTAAGCCTAATCTTAAAAGTAGAGAGGGTGTCTGTCTCCCTGATCTGAATTGGGAGCTGGTTCCACAGGAGAGGAGCCTGAAAGCTGAAGGCTCTGCCTCCCATTCTACTCTTACAAACCCTAGGAACTACAAGTAAGCCTGCAGTCTGAGAGCGAAGCGCTCTATTGGGGTGATATGGTACTATGAGGTCCCTAAGATAAGAAGAATTTTAAATTCTATTCTAGAATTAACAGGAAGCCAATAAAGAGAGGCCAATATGGGTGAGATATGCTCTCTCCTTCTAGTCCCCATTAGTACTCTAGCTGCAGCATTTTGAATTAACTGAAGGCTTTTCAGGGAACTTTTAGGACAACCTGATAATAATGAATTACAATAGTCCAGCCTAGAGGAAATAAATGCATGAATTAGTTTTTCAGCATCACTCTGAGACAAGACCTTTCTAATTTTAGAGATATTGCGCAAATTTAAAAAAGCAGTCCTACATATTTGTTTAATATGCGCTTTGAATGACATATCCTGATCAAAAATGACTCCAAGATTTCTCACAGTATTACTAGAGGTCAGGGTAATGCCATCCAGAGTAAGGATCTGGTTAGACACCATGTTTCTAAGATTTGTGGGGCCAAGTACAATAACTTCAGTTTTATCTGAATTTAAAAGCAGGAAATTAGAGGTCATCAATGTCTTTATGTCTGTAAGACAATCCTGCAGTTTAACTAATTGGTGTGTGTCCTCTGGCTTCATGGATAGATAAAGCTGGGTATCATCTGCGTAACAATGAAAATTTAAGCAATACCGTCTAATAATACTGCCTAAGGGAAGCATGTATAAAGTGAATAAAATTGGTCCTAGCACAGAACCTTGTGGAACTCCATAATTAACTTTAGTCTGTGAAGAAGATTCCCCATTTACATGAACAAATTGTAATCTATTAGATAAATATGATTCAAACCACCGCAGCGCAGTGCCTTTAATACCTATGGCATGCTCTAATCTCTGTAATAAAATTTTATGGTCAACAGTATCAAAAGCAGCACTGAGGTCTAACAGGACAAGCACAGAGATGAGTTCACTGTCTGAGGCCATAAGAAGATCATTTGTAACCTTCACTAATGCTGTTTCTGTACTATGATGGATTCTGAAACCTGAGTGAAACCTGACTGAAATAGATCATTCCTCTGCAGATGATCAGTTAGCTGTTTTACAACTACCCTTTCAAGAATTTTTGAGAGAAAAGGAAGGTTGGAGATTGGCCTATAATTAGCTAAGATAGCTGGGTCAAGTGATGGCTTTTTAAGTAATGGTTTAATTACTGCCACCTTAAAAGCCTGTGGTACATAGCCAACTAATAAAGATAGATTGATCATATTTAAGATCGAAGCATTAAATAATGGTAGGGCTTCCTTGAGCAGCCTGGTAGGAATGGGGTCTAATAGACATGTTGATGGTTTGGATGAAGTAACTAATGAAAATAACTCAGACAGAACAATCTGAGAGAAAGAGTCTAACCAATTACTAGCATTGCTGAAAGCAGCCAAAGATAACGATATGTCTTTGGGATGGTTATGAGTAATTTTTTCTCTAATAGTTAAAATTTTATTAGCAAAGAAAGTCATGAAGTCATTACTAGTTAAAGTTAAAGAAATACTCTGCTCAATAGAGCTCCGACTCTTTGTCAGCCTGGCTACAGCGCTGAAAAGAAACCTGGGGTTGTTCTTATTTTCTTCAATTAGTGATGAGTAGTAAGATGTCCTAGCTTTACGAAGGGCTTTTTTATAGAGCAACAGACTCTTTTTCCAGGCTAAGTGAAGATCTTCTAAATTAGTGAGACACCATTTCCTCTCCAACTTACGGGTTATCTGCTTTAAGCTACGAGTTTGTGAGTTATACCACGGAGTCAGGCACTTCTGATTTAAGTTCTCTTTTTCAGAGGAGCTACAGCATCCAAAGTTGTGCTCAATGAGGATGTAAAACTATTGACGAGATACTCTATCTCACTCACAGAGTTTAGGTAGCTATTCTGCACTGTGTTGGTATATGACATTAGAGAACATAAAGAAGGAATCATATCCTTAAACCTAGTTACAACAAAATTAAAACAAAATTATTCCTCGCAGATGTGAAGAAATCATGAAAAACTGTGGTTATACAACTAAATACTAGTTTAATGATTCACAGGATTGCTAAAAAAAAAGCAGTTTGAACATAATAGTTTTGAATTTGTAGCGTCAACAGCAGATGCTACTATTATTGTGAACACCCCCTTTTCTACTTTTTTTTTTTACTAATAGCCCAATTTCATAGCCTTAAGAGTGTGCATATCATGAATGCTTGGTCTTGTTGTATTTGTGAGAATCTACTGAATCTACTGGTACCTTGTTTCCCATGTAACAATAAGAAATATACTCAAAACCTGGATTAATCTTTTTAGTCACATAGCACTACTATTATTCTGAACACGACTGTGTGTGTGTATATATATATATATATATATATATATTATGCGATGTGTGCCTATGATGAGGAATTTGATTTTGATTATTTTAAGATATCTGTGTTTTGCTGTTCTGCTCACTTTGTTTATTTTGTTGCGATAAGTATATGTTGCTGATGTAAAAGGGGTTGTGTATATCAGCTTTGTTTCTACCTACACCCTTTTGGTTGCATGAGTTGACTGGCCGAGAAATCAGTTTTATTTATTTTGTTTTGTTTTGTTTTATTTTGTTGCAAAGTTATTTTCCCTGAACCGAATAAACTTGAAACTTGAACTTGAAGCCAGAATCACCAGAGATTTTGCTGTGACATACCTGCATCACTCAGCCATTTCTCCAGCAGAGGCTTCAGCTTGCACATGTTTTTGAAGCTGAGATTCAGGGCCTCAAAGCGAGAGATTGTGGTCTGGCTGAAGTCATTGCCATATAGCTTTCCCATAGCCAGGCCCACGTCTCCCTGAAAGACAGTGAGCGCATCGCTGGATCAGGAAATGATCCAGTCATCTTCATCTGCATAATGTTGTCATAGTAACGTTAACATCCAGATGGCTTTTGGAAAGAAAAACAGAGGGGTTGTACCTGAGTGAAGCCCAGTTTGATGCGCCTTTGTTTGAATGCTTTGGCAAACTGCTCGAGCTCCTCCAGGTCACTGGGCTCCTCCTGGGGTGGCACTGACATGTGTTTGGGGATCTGCAGATGGTTCATATCCATATGGTTCTCCAAAGATGGTCCATTCAGAGCAGAGCGACTCATGGCCTGCACCACAGGAATGTCACATCGTGGGAAACAGTTTCCTGTCCCAAACTTAAAGACAATGTCATAGCATGGTAACCTTTGAGCCTGAATTATACCTTCAAATAGAAAACCTGAGCTGGATTGTTTCGTGTTGTCCATCCTTTTTGGTTGGGTTTGCTTTGGTACAGAGCTTTCCAACTCTCCCTTTAATGTGTTTCATCTCTCTCTGGTCTACTAAAAAAATATTTAGCTCAAATCAGGTGTGCTCCAACAATCCAGATCTAACAGACACCTGGTTGAGCTAAACATCTTGTGGTAGAACAAGGAGAGATGAAAAATGTGCTGGTTTGTTGTCCCTGAATGTCAAAGGCCAGCGCAACACAAGGCACAGGGAGACACTGACATGTTACCAAAAACAAAGTGGAGTCCAGAGAGAGAGAACACACAGTAGAAGCACACACTGGAAATGAGCTGGGAAATCTCCAGGAGTAACACAGGAAGAACCAGGAAACAAACAAGTGCAAACCAGCAGCCACGGGGATCAATGAAAATACCTTAGAAACTACCAACAGGTGCGAGATTGATATAGAACACCTGTGAATGTCCAACATCAGCGCAAAAAGGAGGAAGAAAAAGTAAATAGAGACAGGACAAAGACAGAGAGAAGGAGCAGAACACAGAAGGACACAAGAGGGGGCCAGAGAGAAGGGAAACACAGAGGCAGGGAGACAGACAAAGAGCTCAAACAGACCAAAGCAAGACATAGAAATAACCTGAAATAAACTATCCACTGAGATTATGCCTGATTTTACATTTCTGACTCGAGAGGGGACTCTGGAAACTGTCTGGTCTTTAGAAACTCTGATGTGGGTTCTGGGGAAAGCTGGAGTAAAATCTGGGGGTGCAGCACAACTGCCTTAGAGGAGGAGGCCGCAAAGCCAAATAAAGTGTTGCACATTTCCTCCTGAAAAGGCTGTAGCAATGGAGAGTGCTGTGCACATGACCGAGGCCCCGCCCAAGGATTCAGAGATGACTGTAAACTGTCATCTTGAATTGTCTGTTACTCATGCACATTCTGCTGTGCTCGAGCAGTTTGAGCCCATTCCATTTTCATCCCTTGGTGAAGTAGTGAAACACAAAACCTACAGGATGTTTTTTGGATGTTGTTCCAGCGAAGGTGCTGAAGGAGGTTTTTAATACTGTTGGGGCAGGTCTCCTAACTTTTATCAATGCTTGTCTTAGATCAGGGTCTGTTCCAGCTGCTTTTAAACCTGCTGTGGTTCGACCTCTTCTTAAAAAACCTCACCTGGACTCGTCAGTTTTATCCTATTTTAGATCTGTGTCTCATCTGCCGTTTCTGTTTAAGGTTCTAAAAAAGGTTGTTTTTATACAGTTAGTCATTTTTGGAAAACAATCACATCTTTGAAAAATTGTAATCCGGATTTAGATCGCGACACAGCACTGAATCAGCACTTTTTAAAGTTCATAATGACATCACTTTATCGGTGGATGCAGGGAATCCTGCTGTGCTGGTTCTGTTGGACCTCACAGCAGCCCTTAATACTGTGGATCACACAGTACTTGTTTCCTGATTAGAACATTTTATTGGCATTCAGCGTACCGTACTTAAGTGGTTTAGATAATATTTGGATGAAAGTAGCTTTTCTGTTATGATCGGTGACCTCTCCTCATCAACTGCTCCCCTGTGTTGTGGAGTGCCACAGGGTTCTATTCTTGGGCCTATTCTATTTTCTTTGTACATTCTGCCATTGGGGTCAATTACAGCCCAGCACAGCCTGTCCTTTCATTGTTATGTAGATGATCTGCAAATCTATCTGTCTTGTTGTGTGGCCCACTGAAGAGGAGGTACTGCTAGCCCACCACCAGAGGGCGCCCTGCCTGAAGTGTGGCCTTCAGGCACGAGAGGGCGCTGCCGCCTCACAGGAACAGCCATGAGTGACAGCTGTCACTCATCACCACCTGACAGCTGTCACTCATCACCACCTCATCTCCATAAAGGCCGGGCATCAACTCCACCTCCCTGCCGAGATATCTTCAAGCCAAGAAGGTAAACTGCTCAGCTGTTTTTTTGAGTCGTGCTCATACAGTTTTGCTTCTGTATCGTTTGCAGTCATTTCTGTGAGTGCTTGCAGCTGGAGGCTGGGTTTGTGGTTCGTGGAGAGCTGACGTTTTCGCTCCCCATGCCAAACTTCGATAAGTAAACTCACTAATACTGCACGTGCCGAGTTTCTGGATTGGAGGTGGTTTTCCCTCCGTGTGAAACTAAAGACTGTTTTTGCTGACTGTTTGCTGGGTGTGTGCTCACACCCACCCTTGATTGTTTCTGCTTCCTGTCAGCAGTACCAGATCCGACAGCCGGAGACGGTGACCACCTGGGGACTCGGGACTTGGTGGCTCCAGTATTCTCCGGGTTCGGTGGTGGTGGAAATCGTGTGGGTTCCGGCTCCTCTCTGGACAGACGTCTTCTATCCTCAAGCCTGCCCACACCTCACCTTTGTAGATTGACTACATACAAAATTCTGTAATCGTCTGTATTTCGTTGTGCACATTCACAACAGTAAAGTGTTCTATTTTCGGCTCATTCATTGTCCATTCATTTACGCCCCCTGTTGTGGGTCCGTGTCATTACACTTTCCCAACATGCCTATGAGGACTAATGGGAGTGATGCTTTGTCATCATTATTTAATTGTATTCATGATGTAAAGCAGTGGCTGTCCCAAAACGTCCTTTACCTGAATGATGGTAAAACTGAGATCATGGTGTTTGACTGCTCTGGCAGACCAAATGCAGTAACACCAAACTTTGTTGCCCTGGCAAATTATGTAAAACCAGCTGTCAATAATTTGTTTGACATTTGACAGCTGTTTGAGGTTTGATCAATAGATAAACTCTATTTTTTCCAGCTTCATCTTCTGGCTAAAGTAAAGCACTTCCTCAGTATACAATGGAATAAATTGCCCCCTGAAATGAGAATCATCTCTGACTTAGAGCTTTTTAAGTCTAGGCTCAAGACGCATTTGTTCAGGCTGGCTTTTAACATTCAGTAGCATGATGGCACTTTACTTTATGCTATTAAATGTTTTTATGCATTTTTTTATATAATTGTTTTTGTAATGGTTTTATTGTTGGATATTTGTTTTTATCATGCTTTGTTTTTAAATTTTGTTGTAAAGCACTTTGGTCACTTTGAGTGTTGTAAAGGGCTCTAGAAATAAACTTGATTGATTGATTGACATGATCTTGAGACGGCCATTCATGCTTTCATTGGCTCTAGACTTGATTATTCTAATGCACTTTGTTTTGGCATTAGCCAGTCGTCTCTTGCACGTCTCCAGTTAGTGCAAAATGCTGCTGCTCGTCTTTTAACAAACACTTTTAGACGTGAGCATGTCGCGCCTGTCCTGTACTCACTTCACTGGCTTCCAGTTTGTTTTAAAACTGATTTTTAAGATTTAAATGTTTGTTTTTAAACCTATTTGTGGCCTCATGCCACCTGTCTGAAATTTTAACTCTGTGCACTTACAGTAGAGCATTACAGGTATCTGGCCAGCTTTAGTCAATGTTCCAAGGTCAAAATATAAATTCAGGGGTGATTGTGCTTTTGCGGTAGCTGAACCCAGAATGTGCAACAAGCTACCTCTTGACTTATGCACTATTCCTGACAGAGCACTTTTTAAAGGAAAAGAAAACCCACTGATAAAATACAGCTGGGAAGATAGACTGTGCTATAAAATAACGATTGATGTGTATCAATGAAAATGAGGAGCTCTAACAAATGAAATACTCGCCTCAAAAGTCGACATTTAAGCAGAATTCAATGATTTCATAACTGCCTGTCAGGCGTGGCACAAACCGAGCAGGACACAAATGCAAAACTCTCACAAACAGACTGGTGTAAGCAAAAGGTTTAATTACAAGCTGGAATTCGGTACACAGGAGGTCCAGTAGCGACGGAAAAGGTACAGACAGACCTGAGGCTGAGGCTTGGTCCAAAAAACAGGAGGTAATCAGAGGCAATGACAAGTACAAGGTCGAGGGCAAAACAAGGTCAGATACCGGCAGACTGAATACAAAGCAAAACAAGGCAGGACGTGAGTGCTGGAAAGTGAAATTATTCAACAATCGAGCGAGGGACTGTGAGACTGAGGGCTTAAATAACTGGTGATGTAATTAGTGCAACAAGACAGGTGTCGGTGAAGGTTCTGGAAGGGGGCGTGACCAGGGAAGACAAAGGAAAGTGCAAGACAGTGAAGGCAGGAAGACAGAGTAAAGTAATGAAAGAGACAAAGACACGTGAGCAAGTGCAAGAATGGGAGTGAACGAAAATTCAAAGCAGACAGAAAAAGACTGAGACAGACACAATGGCTGGTGTAGTGAGTGAACACAAATGAGGACGACGTGAGAACAGAGCTAAAACAGAATATGATACTAGGGGACCAGCATCATGGGAACTAAAAGCAGACCAAGATATAACAAGTACAAAAGAAAAAAACTATGAGAACTGATCAGAAAGTCAATACTGAAGCAAAACTAAACAGGAACTGACTAATTATCAGAAAGCAAAAAGCCAATATATAAGTACAAGAGTAAACAGAAATGAGAACATCAGATAAACAAAACTGGTGACTACAGAACAGTGCAATAAATAAAAAAAGAACTAACTGATGAGCAATAAGTGACAAACAGAACATAATCAGAAGAAACACTTGAAGATAAATAACAAATACCTGTGACCAAAGCGTAATACAAAAATGTGATAAACAGAACTAAGCTAAGAATACAAGATGCTCAAAAGAAAACTGAACCAGTGACCAAAGCATAATACAAGAAATGAAGTAAACAGAATCAAACTAAGATTAGAGTGACTAAGTCAGTGATTCTCAACCGGGGTGCCGCGGCACCCTAGGGTGCCGTGATCGATCGTCAGGGGTGCCGTGGGTATTTTTCATATTCACGATTATTTTTCATATTCGCGATTACCGTGAATTATTTCTTTTATCCACAAAGCATAAAATGACTCAGAATCTGACGTCATTGTGCTGCAGCCTCGCTCTCGTCTTAAGGCGGGACAATAACAAGGAGGCTGACGGCCGATTAAAACAGTACCGTCTTCTTCAAAAGCCGTCTAAAATGCGGAGCTGTCGGTGTGTGTGTCTGTGCCTGTGTGTGTGCACGCGCGCGGAGTTAACAGGCTGCAGACTGCGAGGGAGGGGGTGGGTGAGGGAGATTCCTGAATGCAGGCGCGACACGTTCAGTGCGCAGCGAGCGCGGAGCAGAGAGAGGATTTTAACCCGAGTGAACGTTAACAAAACGGAAACGTGAAGCTGCCTTTACTTCTCTCTGAACTTTCTCTAAAGGTGTGATTCTGCCATTACCGTCCTGTTCACACCATGTGCGCGTCGTATGCTGAATTTATGCGATCATGAGATGAAATAAATGGTCAAATATATTTAAAAACATATTTAAAAAATGAGAATATATGAATGAACTGAGAGCCACAAAAAAAAAATGTTCAGACGCAGAGATCACAAAAAGCAGGTGAGAACTCTGAACTTTAACAGCTGTTATTTTCCAAAGGTATTTATTTGTTCAATCTTAAGCTTAATGTAGTGTTCAAGCACAAAACGTGACTGATGAGGATAAACAATTTCAGAAATGCAACAGAAACAACCACAAATCAGAAAAAGTTGGGACTGTATGTAAAATGAAGATAAAAATAAAAATGTTGCACCATTCCCAGTTTCTTCACTCACAGAAGCCAAACGTTCTTCCAGAGTTGTGTAATTATACTACAATAGTTGAATATAAAGAAGGGGAAAAAAAGAAAAAAAAATAGACAATATATTCGTCAATCGCAATTATTTGTCTGACAATTAATCGTCTCCAGAAATTCCTAATCGTGACAGCCCTACTTGAGATCAGAGTGCAAAATGCTTGAGGATTTTCGAAATGCGATGTTTTCTGTATCGATTTTCTATTGCGATAATTGGGTTTTGCGCAAAACCAGAGGTAATAGCATTATAATATTATTTTAGTTGGTGGTGTGCCGCAGGATTTTGTAAATATAAAAAGGGTGCCGCGGCTCAAAAAAGGTTGGAAAACACTGGACTAAGTGACCAAATACAAGGTTAAATGACAGAAACAAAACCAAAGATAACATGAACATGAAAACCTGTCAAGGACAAGAAACAAGACCAGCTGAAGCATGACGATGATACATGGCATGATTAAGAAATCCAAAAGGCTCAGAGCACAAACATGGAAAAAGAGTTCAAAATAATAACAGCCGGGCCCAACAGGGCTGGATCATGACACTGCCGCCATTGACACAATTTTAACAAATAAGAAAGTGATGCAACATGACCACAAAAAATCAACAGATGGCGAACACACGCTGATGTAAAAGTCCTCTCTCTCTCTCTCCCTCCCTCTCTCTGTCTCTCTCTCTCCCTCTCTCCCACATCTCCCTCTCTCTCTCTCCCTCCCTCTCTCTGTCTCTCTCTCTCCCTCTCTCCCACATCTCCCTCTCTCTCTCTCCCTCCCTCTCTCCGTCTCTCTCACTCCCTCCCTCTCTCCGTCTCTCTCACTCTTTCTCTCTCCTCTCTCTCTCTCTCTTCTCTCTCACTCTTTCTCTCTCCTCTCTCTCTCTCTCTCTTCTCTCTCACTCTTTCTCTCTCCTCTCTCTCTCTCTCTCTTCTCTCTCACTCTTTCTCTCTCCTCTCTCTCTCCGTCTCTCTCCTTCGTCTTCTCTCCTCCTCTCTCTCTCATATCTCTCTACTTCGCTCCTTCTCTCTCACTCTCAAATACAAACCTTCTCGTCGCTCTCTCCGCCTCTCTCGCGTCTGTCTCTCCTCCTCCTCTTCTCTC